>NW_024064794.1:0-26747 GCF_009727055.1 Benincasa hispida | reverse complement strand
CTAGGACATGTGTCCTAAGACTCGCCTCAAGGTGTTTGAGAAGATGAGAACGGTCCCATATGTATCCACCGTTGGCACGATTGATTGTATGCGATGCTCTTCATTTAGGCCAGACATCTGCTATGCTTGTGGGAATAATCAGTAGGTATCAGTCTAACCCAGGCCAGGGTCACTGACCGCAATTAAGAACATTCCTCAAAGTATCCTCAGAGAACGAGGACAACCATGCTCGTGTATGGGCCTAAGGAATTTGATCCTTACTGGATACACCAGATCCTGACTTTCAGACTGATAAGGACTCTCGAAAGTCCACTTCAAGGTCAGTTTTTAACTCTTAAAAAAGCTGTAGTGTGTCGGAGCACTAAAGCAGGGGTGCATCCGACTCCAACAATGGAGGTCGAGTACGTAAGCGGCTTTCTGAAGCTGCTAGGAGCCGTTAGGCTCAGGAAAATCTTGACAAAGCTGGAAGTTGTTCTAGATATGTCTAGGCCCATCACCCTCTATTGTGACAATAGTGGTGTTTTGGCAACTCAAAGGAGCCTAGGAGTCACAGGCGCGGCAAACACATAGAGCAAAAGTAATCATCTGATCTGCGAGATTAGTGCATCAAGGAGATGTGATCATCACGAAGATCGCCTTGGAGTAAAATGTTGCTGATCCATTTACGAAGGCTCTCACGACTACAGTGTTTAAAGGCACCTTCAGAGCATGGGTCTACGGGCTACTCGTGGCTAAACTAGAGCAAGTGGGAGATTTTATTGTAACTAGGTTTTTTATTCCCTTTTTATTTGTTTTTTCTACTTGTTTTGTACACCCTACTTCGCTTAGGACAAGTGGGAGATTTTGGGGCTGATGCCTAAAGTCTCGTATCCGTATTTGTAAAACACATTTTGTATGAACGCTTGTTGATGTATAATATATGATATTTACTTCACTTCTTGACTTTGCACATTTAGATATTTTATTTGCTTTACCAAAACCAATAACTTAAAATTCCTGGTTGTCTTTATGTAACTTAAGCATGTATGCAGTGGCATACAAATGGATCATGTCTTAAGTGAATAACCAAAATGGTATGTAGTATATGAATATAGGAGGGAAACCTTATCCTAGTAACACTACGGATGCAGCCCGCTGTGGAATAGTTACAAGTGTTTGTGAACTTATCATAGATGATATGAATCCTGATCATTTCGTGTACGGGACCTAACCACGAAAGTGTTAACGTCTCATCATATAACTTCGTTCATGACAAAGACTTCACTTCACTGGAATGACCATAGGTAACATGACCTTAATCTTAAGTGATTTGGGAAACTCCTGCCATTGAGGAGTGATCCTTTGATTTGCATGGGTGTGAGTGGACCAGAGCACCGACTCAAACCTACCACTTTGGGGATTCATCTTATTTGGGTACTGGGAACTCAGCTTCATAAGATGAGTTCATCCTTCCCCAAAGCAAAGGTAAGTAGATAGATGGTGATTTCGGGGCTTGAACGATGTGATGCCACACACCTTCTCATGGCCCGAGAGGTGTTTCACACATAGTATGAACTACGTGTATTGTTCATTAGAGGAATCAGTGGTAACTTAAAGGAGTAAGATGTAACTACAGGGGCAAAACAGTAAATTGGTCCAGCTGTATTTACGAGCATTTGTGAAAGGTCATTGTACTGATGATTTATTATACTCCAATGAACATAGAAATATATATATGAAGAAAGAAGATCAATTTTTGGTCTTTAGTGGAATTCCTGGCAGTTAACGAAGGTGGATATGTGGCTCAAGAGTTTAGTCAGTTATTCCATGTACCATTCGAGCTTCGAGCCATAGGTTCATAAGTTCCCTTTGGTAGCTTCGATACAAGTTAAGAATAAGTTTTTGGGTCAGTTTGAAAATGTTCAAATTGACAAGAGGGAGTTTGATTATATATGATATAATCGAACTAGTTAATTATATATGAAATAATTGACTTTATGTATGAGATACATTAATTTGGAGGAAAATTGGATTATAATATGATTTATATCTAGTGGAGGAAAAATAATACTATGGTTAATATATGAATATAATGTGATTATATTTATTATATTTATTATTGGATAGTTATGAGATAAATTGGCCAACGTCTCTTCTATTTTCATAATGGATAGTAAGATGAAGAATCGCTTTGAGATGCTTAAATAGCTCACGGTGTGTTAAGCATTGGACGAGATAGCTTTATATGTGTCATCATTTAGTAAAAATAGAGCCTATACGATTGTGCTAAACGATCGTTTAACGCTTACACCACCGCGCACACCTTGTACTAGACGATCGCTTAGTTTTTCCTACACGATCGCTTACCTTTTCCTACATGATTGTATACTTCACCCTAAATGATCGAGCAGTTTTGTCTATACAATAGACAAGTCTTTCTCCACTTGCTTGATCGTTGTATACGATCTCTTTACCTCCTCCCCTCTACCAAATCCGAACAAACCCTACCCTTTGAATTCTCACTCCGAGAATACTGAGGGCTCTGAGTGGTGGTGTCGTCCTCGTTTCCTTCTGTTCGTGTGGAGACTGTTCGTGGTAAGACGATTGGGTGTTGCTGAACGATAGCTTGCCATTCATGCAAAAAGGAGATTTTCTCTGAAGAAAAGTTTCATCTGGTATGAAACTCTCGGTCTCTTTTTATTGATCCTTTAAGCATGCTAGTAATTTTAGCAATTGTGAATGCATATTTGTATACTTGAATGTATATTGTGAAAATTCTATCACAATGAATTGGAAAGATCTGCTTCCGCACATAGGTACTCTTGTATAAGATTTCCTTCACTTAATGTGAGACTCTCTCTCTAGGATACTTAAGCTCCCTCTAAGCAATGATGTCAGTGAAGAATGTCTTAGGCTTCCTCTAAGATTTAGACTCCCTCTCGCAAGACTTAAACTCCCCTCAAATTATGAGACTCCCATTCACTTGCACTTTATCTTTCCCTTTCGAGGCAAAGGACATGGAAGTTGTTCTAGATATGTCTAGGCCCATCACCCTCTATTGTGACAATAGTGGTGTTTTGGCAACTCAAAGGAGCCTAGGAGTCACAGGCGCGGCAAACACATAGAGCAAAAGTATCATCTGATCTGCGAGATAGTGCATCAAGGAGATGTGATCATCACGAAGATCGCCTTGGAGTAAAATGTTGCTGATCCATTTACGAAGGCTCTCACGACTACAGTGTTTAAAGGCCACCTTCAGAGCATGGGTCTACGGGACTACTCGTGGCTAAACTAGAGCAAGTGGGAGATTTTATTGTACTAGGTTTTTATTCCCTTGTTTATTGTTTTCTACTTGTTTTGTACACCCTACTTCGCTTTAGGACAAGTGGGAGATTGTTGGGGCTGATGCCCTAAAGTCTCGTATCCTGTAGTTTGTAAACACATTTTGTATGAACGCTTGTGATGTATAATATATGATATTTACTTCACTTCTTGACTTTGCACATTTAGATATTTTATTTGCTTTACCAAAAACCAATAAACTTAAAATTCCTGGTTGTCTTTATGTAACTTAAGCATGTATGCAGTGGCATACAAATGGATCATGTCTTAAGTGATAACCAAAATGGTATGTAGTATATGAATATAGGAGGGAAACCTTATCCTAGTAACACTACGGATGCAGCCCGCTTTGTGGAATAGTTACAAGTGTTGTGACTTATCATAGATGATATGATCCTGATCATTCGTGTACGGGACCTAACCACGAAGTGTTAACGTCTCATCATATAACTTCGTTCATGACAAAGACTTCACTTCACTGGAATGACCATAGGTAACATGACCTTAATCTTAAGTGATTTGGGAACTCCTGCCATTGAGGGTGATCCTTTGATTTGCATGGGTGTGAGTGGCCAGAGCACCGACTCAAACCTACCACTTTGGGGATTCATCTTATTTGGGTACTGGGAACTCAGCTTCATAAGATGGAGTTCACTCCTTCCCCAAAGCAAAGGTAAGTAGATAGATGGGCTGATTTCGGGGCTTGAACGATGTGATGCCACACACCTTCTCATGGCCCGAGAGGTGTTCACACATAGTATGACTATGTTGTATTGTTCATTAGAGGAATCAGTGGTACTTAAGGAGTAAGATGTAACTACAGGGGCAAAACAGTAAATTGGTCCAGCTGTATTTACGAGCATTTGTGAAAGGTCATTGTACTGATGATTTATTATATCCAATGAACATAGAAATATATATATGGTAAGAAGAGATCAATTTTTGGTCTTTAGTGGAATTCCTGGCAGTTAACGAATGGTGGATATTGTGGCTCAAGAGTTTAGTCAGTTATTCATGTACCATTCGAGCTTCGAGCCATAGGTTCATAAGGTCCCCTTGGTAGCTTCGATACAAGTTAAGAATAAGTTTTTGGGTCAGTTTGAAATGTTCAAATTGACAAGAGGGAGTTTGATTATATATGATATAATCGAACTAGTTAATTATATATGAAATAATTGACTTTATGTATGAGATACATTAATTTGGAGGAAATTGGATATAAATATGATTTATATCTAGTGGAGGAAAAATACTATGGTTAATATATGAATATAATGTGATTATATTTATTATTTATTAATTGGATAGTTATGAGATAATTGGCCAACGTCTCTTCTATTTTCATAATGGATGAGTAAGATGAAGAATCGCTTTGAGATGCTTAAATAGCTCACGGTGTGTTAAGCATTGGACGAGATAGCTTTATATGTGTCATCATTTAGTAAAATTAGAGCCTATACGATTGTGCTAAACGATCGTTTAACGCTTACACCCGCGCACACCTTGTACTAGACGATCGCTTAGTTTTTCCTACACGATCGCTTACCTTTTCCTACAGATTGTACTACTCAACTAAATGAGTCCGAGCATTTTTGTCTATACAATAGACAAGTCTTTCTCCCACTTGCTTGATCGTTGTATACGATCTCTTTACCTCCTCCCCTCTACCAAATCCGAACAAACCCTACCCTTTGAATTCTCACTCCGAGAATACTGAGGGCTCTGAGTGGTGGTGTCGTCCTCGTTTCCTTCTGTTCGTGTGGAGACTGTTCGTGGTAGACGATTGGGTGTTGCTGAACGATAGCTTGCCATTCATGCAAAAGCGAGATTTTCTCTGAAGAAAAGTTTTCATCTGGTATGAACTCTCGGTCTCTTATTTATTGATCCTTTAAGCATGCTAGTAATTTAGCATTGTGAATGCATATTTGTATACTTGAATGTATATGTGAAAATTCTATCACAATGAATTGGAAAGATCTGCTTCCGCACATAGGTACTCTTGTATAAGATTTCCTTCACTTAAATGTGAGACTCTCTCTCTAGGATACTTAAGCTCCCTCTAAGCAATGATGTCAGTGAAGAATGTCTTAGGCTTCCTCTAAGATTTAGACTCCCTCTCGGCAAGACTTAAACTCCCCTCAAATTATGAGACTCCCATTCACTTGCACTTTATCTTTCCCTTTCGAGCAAAGACCACTTCACTCGTTTAACTTAAGCTCCCCTTAAGCTTTAGAATGCCTTCTCAATAAGTATATTAATAAAGCACACACATGGCTTGGAGTATGTCTCCAACCTAACAGCAATACAATCTCCCACGCCTTCAAAGATAGACAAAAACAAACACTTGTGACAAAAGAACTTCGCAAGACACATCACACTCCAAATTTTTCCTGAAAATGGAAAACCTTAAACCATAGACTAAGTGATTATATATACACACAACATATACCAAAAAGACTAACCCTAACTTCCAAAAATACTTGTGCACGGAGAAGGAAAAAAATCTGTAATTAGAATACTGTAGACAAAATATTCCACATAAGGAAAGTATTTTGTAAAGACAACATTTCCATATAACAACTGTAACCCAATAAGATCAAATGCAGAGATATTCTTAATGACAACAAGCAAACTTAAACAAATATTGCCAACACATAAAACATGCTCCCCCTTTGGCAATATTTTTTAAGCAATGACATATATAGCAGCCATCATAAAATAACAGAGAAAAAAAAAGGCAACACAACAATCAAACTGCCAAGTACAGAGTAGATAGAAGATAGAAGCCTAATAGCAAGGATAACTGCTAGATACCTTGCTCCCTCTTTTGACATACTTAAAAAAATTAAAAGACCATCATGTTGGGATTAGTGTTCTAAATCTCGTGAATCTCGTAGTTTGTAATTTTTAAATACAAACTATTTATTTAATAAAATAAGAAGTATTTTATTCGACATTTAGATTGCATTAACTCAATCCAATAAACTAAGATCCAAGATTATTTAATGTAGCTTGAATAGTATGTGGTAGACATACAAGTGGATCGTGTTCAAGTAATAACCTAAAAGGTCTATAGTATATGGATAAGGTTAGGCACCTTACCTTGGTGACACTGCAAATACGGCTCACTTTGCAAATGTTACAAGAGCTGTAAGTGTTACAAATAATTTGCTCCAAATCGTTCAAGTGGAGACATGTGAATGGGAGTATCTTATACAAATTGTTCGTATAAGACTGGACCATGAAATGATTAATCTCTCTTTATAATACCATTAATTGAAGAGACTAATATTTTATAGGATGACCATAGGTAACTCGATCTCGATCCTGAGTGAGTTATGAGCTTCTGTCTATTAGGGTAGTCCTTTGATTTGTATGGGTGAGAGTGACCCATGTCGCTGACTCAATAAGGCTACCATTTTATGGATTTTTCAAAGTAGAAGACTGGAAACATAGCTAAAAAAGATGTAGTTCGCTCCTTCCCGCTTTTAGGGAAAGTACATGAATTGCCCCCTTAGGTGCTAACTCCAAGACTTCAACAAAGGGCTTTCCTTCTCATTGGTCCAAGAGGAATTTGTTTATGGTAGAACCATAAACAGGTTGTTCATTAGAGTATCAATAGAACTTAAGAAGTAAGAAGTATTTATAAGGGTAAAAGGGTAATTTGATCCAAATATAGTTACGAGCAATTTGTGAAAGATTGACTTACTGATGATTGGTTATATCCATAGATACAAAAATAGATCTACAGTACGAAGAGCGTAGCTGTGAGTCTTTGGTGGAATGACCAACAATTAATGAATGCTGATTAATTTAATTAAAGATTTTAATTAATTAATCTCAAATAATTGAAGTTTCTAATTTGTAGGTCCGTTAGGTCCCCTGCGTTTGTAGGGAAATGGATAGTGGAGGTGAGGGGAGTTACTCCCTCATATTAGTTTTTCATTTGTTTTTCTATGTATGATACAAAATAGAAAGATACAAAGGTGTTGAGAAAGATACAGAGGTGTTGGTGAATCTTTCTCTTTATTTAAAGATAAGTATTCTCTGTAGAATTTCTCATAACAAAAGGGTTGTCCTTTCTCCTTTTTTCAAATTTCAAAACCAGGAAGGATCCCACAATCCTTATTTCTTGTCGAAGACATAGCAGGGAAACCTGTCAGTGGTGTTTGTCTTTTATCTTGGAGGTTCGTTCTGATGAGGCTCATGGAGGTTCTTGAAGAATTGGTCTTTGACAAGATATCTTTTCCTAAACTATGGAAAAAGCATGCTTAGCCCTAATGTTTGTTTTTCAATTCTATATTTTTCTTATCTCAATTCAAAGACAAAAAGTGTTTAAATGATTCTGCATTGGGATTCAATCCCTTCACACCAAACAACAGAAAAACATCATTGATCATCAGCAATAGCATAAGCATCTTGTACACTAAAGCTAGTCTCTTGATCAAAATCAATAGAAGACCCAAGAAGAAAATCAACAGATCATCAACTTCAGACTTTCTGGTAGTAACTCTTTGAAGTAAAACCCCAAGCTCCCTGGACTTATTTGCCAACACATTTATTATCTTCTTACCACAAAGAGTCTAAAGAAATTTTCTTACCACAGGAATCTCGATGTGAATCAGGTCAGACACATGTTTGCCTCGATCTAATCGGTAGCTGAAGGAGATGGCAGAAGGTACAGGACCAAGAACATCCAAAGCAGTTAAGATATCAGGTTTTTGGGCTAAAAGAGTCCTACAAATAAGACGTCGAAAGCATAAGGGGACCTTGGTGGCAAGAGAACCAATATGTCTCAATTTAGCACCCATTCCAATCTGATAAAGCAAACTGGTAAGATTAGTAGATTTGTGAGAGGAGGGACACCAGTTTTTAATGCCATTCCAATCCTTTGTCTATGAAAATGTTGAGGTAAGTTGTTCTTGTTCTTGAGACTAAACCTATGTTATGACTTTGAGGATTCTTTGAATTAATTTCATATTATGATTTATGCATCTTTGAATTCGTTTGAACTCTCGATGTATGTTTATTGGTTCATGGCGTTCTTTCCTTTGAATGCATGTCGAATGCTAGAGGTTTTAGGCTTGCACAATGTCTTGATTCTTCGTCTAGCTTAAGTCACCAAGTAGCAAATATTGAATCTTGCTTGCTAGGGTTTATAGTCTAGTCTTGAATCTTAAAATGCATGATTTTGTTTGATTCAAAGAACTTAGTTTAACTAGGTCGGACTTTCCGGTTAATTAACCACACAATAGAAACCTAAGGCTTAATGCAAATGTTAATTGATTATTAACGACCACTAAGGATTCCATAGGATTGATTACATTTAGTTAATTGGAGCTTTATTAGACGCTTTAATTATAGTTGGGTCGCTTGCATGATTAGGTCCTAGCTATTTGATCGCCTTTGTAGAGGCTAGTTAGGTCGAGTCAAACAAGTCCAATGATAATAATAAAATAGTCCAATTTTGTAGAGGCTAGTTAGCTATTTGATCGCCTTTGTTGTGTAAAGCATGATTGATATGAATCAATAAAATAGTCCAATGATAATAAATTGCATAGGAGTCCAATTACTCCCAAGAGCTAGAATCTCCGATCCTTGAGTACATTTACCTACTTTATTTTAATTTTTTTTTTTTTTTTTTTTTTTTTTTTTTTTTTTTTTTTTTTTTTTTTTTTTTTTTTTTTTTTTTTTTTTTTTTTTTTTTTTTTTTTTTTTTTTTTTTTTTTCTTTTTTTTTTTTTTTTTTTTTTTTTTTTCTTGCACAATTTTCTTATCCACACCAAACCCCCCTATTTACTGCTATAACTAGTAAATTGACTTAATGAAACAAATCGTGCTTTTCTATGAATCAACCCTGACTTACCATTATTGCTACGTCTTTATAGTGATAGGAGTAGTTCAGTATTATAGATTTTCTTTTGATCTTTGGCTCTTTTTGGGAATTAAACAACACTAAATAGGCCAAATCGCTTTCCTATTTGTGAAGAAGATGCAATGAAACCTTCTGGACCAACAAGATCTTCCATTGTAAGAGCAAGGGAGGTTTCGCCATGTTTTTTCCTCCCTTTCTTCTTAGAAACCCAAGTAATCCTCTTTCTTTTGACAATAGAGGACGAAGCAATATTTACATGCAAGGTTTTAGCAATAATTTTTTCATGATAACTCTCATGATCTTTACTGGAGATCGTTTCGTCAACCATGATAGGAACTTCTTCCTCCTGAATCTCCACAAAATTTTGTCCATTTGCTTTTTGTTTGTATTTCACCATCTTTGGTTCATCAGTATCTTTTTGTTAATCATGTATGCAGCTGATACACGATCACATGGGGAGTTTAAAAGATTGTGGGGGAAGGTAATAAATTTTCACCTTACACCAACATGCATTAAGCCTAGCCATAAATAAGCGTCATGCCACTTAATCACACGAAATGGGCCTTGATTCCCTCAAGGGCTACAATCCTCCTTTGATTAATTGCTATAAATCAATCGAGCATAAGCCCAAAGATGTTCTAAGGGCTTCAAATTGACTCATATCCAGCGCCTTTGTGAAAATATCATATATCTATTTATTAGTTTGAACATGCTCAAGAAAAATCTATTTGCTTTCAACCAACTCTCTAATAAAATGATGTTTGATGTCTATGTGTGTAACATCGGACTCTCCCTTTTTCTTATGCACATGGAAATATTCAACAATCACATGGGAAGTTGAAAAGATTGTGGGGGAAGATAATAAATTTTCACCTTAAATCAACATGCATTTAGCCTAGCCATAAATAAGCACCACGTCACATAATCACACGGAATGGGCCTTGATTCCCTCAAGGCTTACAATTCTCCTTTGATTGAATGAATCGTGCATAAGCTCAAAGATGTTCTAAGGGCTTCAAGTTGACTCACATCCAGTGCCTATGTGAAAATATCAAATATTTGTTTATTAGTTCGAACATGCTTAAGAAAAATCTGTTTGCTTTCAACCAAGTCTCTAATAACATGATGTCTGATGCCTATGTGTGTAACATCTGACTCTCCTTTTTTCTTACGCACATGCAAATATTCAAAAATCACATGGGAAGTTGAAAAGATTATGGGGGAAGGTAATAAATTTTCACCTTACACCAACATGCATTAAGCCTAGCCATAAATAAGCATCACGTCACATAATCACACAGAATGGGCCTTGATTCCCTTGAGACCTACAATCCTCCTTTGATTAACTACTATGAATCAATTGTGCATAAGCCCAAAGATGTTCCAAGGGCTTCAGACTGACTCACATCCAATGCCTTTGTGAAAATATCAGATATTTGTTTATTAGTTTGAACATGCTCAAGAAAAAATTGTTTGCTTTCAACCAAGTCACTAATAAAATGATGTTTATGTGTAACATCTGACTTTCCTTTTTTCTTACACACATGGAAAGATTTGACATGCATTATCAAGGCAAAAAAGATAGTCACAATCGTCAGAGGGAGCTTTTGAAAAACTGGATCAAATTTCGAGGATGAAATTTTACAAAAGATGGTAATATTTGTAAATCCACTTTAGATGTTCTGATATTTAAAATATATATATATATATATATATATTTCTTTTTTCAATGTTTGATTTCAAAGATAGGTTGGGGGAAAAACTTGAAATGAAATAGAACTAAAAGAAATTGGAAAACAAAAACTAAATAATATACGAATAAGGTTGGGTCCCTTACTCTGATAACACTATTGGATGCGATCCACTCAGTAGTTGTTACAATTTGTTGTAAGTTGCTATGAACAAAATGATCCTGATTCGTTCATGTATTGACATGAAGAGTTGGGACGTCCTATGCAATGAGTTTGCGTAAGATCGGACTAAGAAATAAGTCACTCTTACTTTATAATGTTGTTTACTGTTTAAGACCAACTATTTCCCTTAGATGACTTAGGTAACTCGATCTTAATCCTGAGCTAACTGTGAACTTCTGTTTTATTCAGGATTATTCTTTGATCTGCATAGATGAGTTTAGTCCAACATCACTACTCAATAAGCCTTTCATTTTGAGGGTAAGATCGGATAGATAATTAAAGACATAATTTTGTAAGTTGGAATTCACGCCTACCCGATTTAAGGGATAGGAGGAAGGTTGTTCTCTTAAGTGCTGAATTCAGGTCTTGAACAAGGGGCCCCACCCTCTCATTGTCCCAAGAGGATACGGTTTAGTGATTGGATCACAAACCAATTGTTCATTAGAGGATCAGTGAAACTTAAGAGGCAAGATGTAATTTTAAGGGTAAAACAACATTTGACCCAGTCATTATTATGAACAACCTGTAAATGGTCGACTTATTGATTATGATTAAATCAAGTGGACATAAATATATCTACAGTGAGGAGAGTGAAACTATCGAATTATAGTAGAGTGACTCGATAGTTAATGAATATTGATTAATTCAGTCTAAAGAGTTTTAGCCAATTAATCTCAAATTGTTGGAACTCATTAGGTCCATAAGGTCACTCTATTAGCTCATAAAACATGAACACCTTAAATTAGTAAATTGAATGAATTTGGAATGATAACACTTTGAAGTGTTCAAATTGAATATCAATTTGAAATGTTTAAATTGAATTTAGGGTTTGAATTTGAATAGTAGAACATATATATATATATATATATGAGAAAAAGAATATATTAGAATAAATAGAAAAATAAGTAAAGGAAAAGAAAAGCCACGCAATTTTATATTCAAGAAAGAAAAGAAAAGGGAAACACGTCTTCTCCTCTCACCCTCTTCGTCGCCCCTCCCTCTCGTATGGTACTCCAATCGACTTCTCCGACAAACCTTGTTGACAGCAGCATCTCAAACGATGGCGATGAGACCACCCCCTTTCGACGGTAAGTAGCGACCAAAAATAATTTTAGGGCGAGGGAACAACATTTGACAATGACCCATACCACGGAAGACCTCATATTTGAATACCCATGGCCTAAGGTGTTCGATCTATAGTTTCAATCCTTTTTGGACATCAACTAAAGAAGATTGAAGCCTTTTTGGTAAGATTTCCTGAGTTTTGGAACTTTAATTTTATTTTGAGTTGGATATAAGTGTTTGAATTAGGTTATAAATGTTTAGAATTTTTATGTTGCCATGTTCGGAGTCATTTTGGATACTTGAAAAAGTCTTGGTTAGTTCTAGAAGTGGAGCGAAGAAGACATAGACAAGATCTCAAAACGAGTAAGCTATATTTCTCTAGAACATTGAAAGATCAAGAAAATTATGGAAGTCTTAGATACTTTTTGATGTGGGTATTCTTAATCCTTTTGTTTCTAACATTTTCATGGGATTGGTGGTGTATTTTCATAAGCATTGGAATAGTTAAAATGGAAGAAGAGAAAAGGACAAAAAAAAAAAAGAAATGAGCAAAATTTGGTGGATAGGAGAAAGAAAGAAGAAGATGAATACTGGATAAGGTAAGATATTTCTTTAATTAAAATAGTTGATGTGAAAGACTTGATACCCTTTAGAAGTACAATTACTTTAAAGATTGAGAGGAGTTAGTGAACAAATGAAAAATATATGAATTATATGATGGAGAGCAGAAATACCAAGTTTCATATGGAGGAAAATTTATAGTTTGAAAGACTCTTTTGACATAAAAAAATGGTATATTAAGGTGTAAAGGAGTTAGTAGGGAGAAAATGGTGGTGAGATCTGTTTGGTTTATGTTTGAAGCCATAGGAACCATGGTTAATAACTGATAAATAGGTGAAAATCTAGGGTTGATGCTAAATAAGTGAAGGATATGTTATGATTGGGGACTCAAAGTTCATATACACCCTTGGCTAAATAACTGTTTCAGGCCAATCGAAGATCGGAGTAGCTTATGACCCGAGCTTCTTCATCTGTAATACGGTGAGTGGTTATTTTGCAAACACTTTTACCATTTTTTTTAGCAATTTATAATTTCTTTCGAGTTTTTTAGACAAATTATGATTTATGTTCTTACCATTGATTTTGGTACTTGAGATTTCAAAGAACCTGTGCTCATTTCCTAACTGTTTACCATTGAAAGAAACTTACACCTATGATATCTTGGTTAAAGCATAATTGGATTTCATGAGATATGTGCTTATGGGAAATTTTAGCTATGATGACTTATTTCTATTATTGGATTTATGAAAAGCAAATTTGTAGTAATCTCTTGGTTTTAGCCATTTAGCAATGGTTCAAGAATTCTGACTTATAAGAAATGTTGTTTAAGAAAAAAATAAACATATGATTTTAGAATGTTTGAGAATTGGGTGGAAGTATGGTGTTTAAAATGATTGAGAATGAAGAGTTGTAAGTTAAAAGCAGTTTTCAAACCATTAGGTTTGTACCCATGGTGATTTTTCAAATACACTTACGTGAATGTATTTTCGTAGTGTGGATATGATGTATATGATATGATCTAAGAATCTTTCTTACCAGTTTCTCTTATGAGATTTTTCTCCAAAAGGAAAGGATTTATTTGGAAGATCAAGTAGTCTCACATTAAACCCAACTATGGGCTCGTCTTCCTGCATGCTAAGATTTTCAAACTTTGTAGCTAACAATGGAAGTCTTGACATTTTAACTTTTGATGACCCTTCATGAGCAAACAACAAGAACATTCCAAGATTCCTTTGCAGAGACACACATATTTATCGTCCAATATGCATAGTTTGTTCCATCTAAGACAGGTGGATGCGAGGTTGAGCCACCTTCTTTGATTCCTTCCATAGTTGAACACTAAGATCACAATACTAAAAATAATGGTGATCCGCTTTGATACCAATTGAAATAATATGGAAGTACCTACTGAACGTTAAAGGATCTTACAAACTATGTCACGACAATTCACAGAATATTCAACAAAAAAAAAAATACCAAGCAGAAATAACACCAGAAATTATTAACCTAGTTCAATGACAAACACCTACATCTGGGGGATAATGTGCTCGTGGAAAGATAACTTCACTAATATAAATGATAAGTTATTACAACATAGTATTTATTTGTATTGGCAACTCAAATACTGGGACCTCTATAGAGCTTAACAACTTAATTCACCTAGGTTCCTCCTAGATATAAGACTCTAAGCTCCCCCTAAGCAATGATATCATTGAACAATGTCTTAGGCTCCCCCTAAGACTAAGATTCCCTCTTGGTTAGACTTAAGCTCCCCTAAAGTCATGGGATTTCCTCGCACTTGCACTTTATATTTCCCTTTTGAGCAAAGATCACTTCACTCTTTAGCTTAGGCTCTCTCTAAGCTTGAGAATCCTTTCTCAGAAGTATACAGATGTAGCATACAAACGACTTAAAGTATGTCTCCAATCTAACAATAATACAATCTTCCACTCTACAAACAATTGTGACAAAAGAACTTCCCAAGACACGCGATTCTCCAAATCTTTCGTGAAAACGGCCAACCTTAAACCAAAGACTAAGTGACTTTATATACATATAGCAGATACCAAAAAAACCAACCTAACTTCCAAAAATACTTATATGTGGGGAAGAAAAATATTTGAAAGAATACTATAGACAGAATATTCGACATAAGAAAAATATTTTGTAAAGACAACATTTCCATGTAACAACCGCAACCTAGAAAGATCAAATATAGAGACATTCTTAATGATAACAACTGGACTTAAATAAATATTGGCTACACACAAAATGTTAACAAATTGTTTACTAGTGTTCTGCATCCATACTGATACATGGAGCCTATCACCAAAACTGTAATAAAAAACGCAAACTGGTTGACGAGCGAAGCATGCCCAATCCAATTGTATCTAAAAACTACTTCGTATCGTTACAGTTACGATTACGATTACCATTGTTGTTACTGTTCTAAAGGCAAAATTATGAATTTTGACAAATTTACTGTTATCGTTACTTTTTGACCCTTAGAGATAACATTAACGGTAACTGTAAATGTGACAAAATTCATAATTCTAAGTAAACACGATCAAAAGATTACAATTGATTCATCAATAAAATTTCATTACAATTATACCAATTTTTATTACAATCTGATAAACGTAGCTACATTTAACTTTAAAAAAAGAGAGAATATTTATAACATCAAAAGTTGTGGATATGGTGGCACCAACAAAGTCTTCTTTGAAAAATAATGGCTGATATTGTCGTCTTGCTTTCATCCTCTCGTTTGTGTTGTAGAGTAGACGTCACGTGTTTTTCATTATTTAACCAATAGAATATCTACAAACTTCCACAGCATGTGCACATTATAACATCCAAGGAAATAGGGATATTTTGATAGAAATTTAATATTATGACTCAGTGTAGCCTCCAGTTTTTATTATTATTTCTTTTTCCTCTTTTTTTGAAAAGTGAAAACCTAATAGAAATTGTGAAATCATACTACCTTCCACACATTTCATTAGTAAAATATCATAATGTTGCCTATCTTTATCCTCATGTACTATGAATTGACCAATCAAAACAAATGTATAGTAATATTACTTTCTTTAAAATACAATCGGGCAAGTTTCGCAAAAAAAAAGTTTCCCTGAAGTATATGATAATCATTTTAATTAAATAGTTAATTGTATGCACTATTAAGAAATGAATTTTTATACTAAGTTAATTTAATTAATACTCAAATTAATTATATCTTTTTAATATATATCCTTAATTACATGAATTGAAAATATTTTTAGTTTGTAGACCTAGTTAGACACTTAGTTAAAAAGTTTAGTACGTATTATATTACGTACTATGAAAGTATAAAATGTATTTAAGAGATGATAAATATACATGTGGAGCAATCAAATCTTCACAAGTTTCAACTCGATTAACCAATTCAAGGATTCTCAATTTGATCGAACATGAGAGTCAAATCTAAGATCTTTTTTAGATCTTCTTGATGACAATGATGGTCTCCCAACTCGCTCTTAATAAATTATTTTATTATTTTTTAAATATTTATTATTGTATAATGAAACTATATTATTAGTATATATATTAATAATAAGATATTATATATGTTGTTTGCCTTTTATTATTGATTTATATACTATTTCTGTGTGTAATATGTTATATGCCTATATTTACTGGGGTTTATTATTATTATTTTATTTGGTTTCATTAGATTATGAATTCTCATTTATGCCATTTGAAATTGAATTATTATTATTATTTTAATGAAACGAACCTGTAAGTTTACTTTCAAAAGCTATTCCTGTTTTATTTGATTTCTCTTTTTTTTTTTTTTTTTTTTTACAATATTGGCAATGAAACTGAATGTCATTTGAGCAATTAAACCATATAAAATTAATTTAAAACTATTTTTTAGTTAAGTAATCATATTTTAGTTAATGGGTCTACAATTTTATATCGAACACAATCATGTTCTAATGACACCACCTCAATTTTCTTTTATTTACTTTTTCTTTACCAAATTCAATTTTTTTTATTTAAAATCAATTAATGTATATAAAATTATAGAAATTATTTTAAATGACAAAATTGTTAAAAATATTTAAAATAATAACAAAATATTACAGTTTATTAGCGACTACTATTTATGTCTATCATGACACAAATAGACATAAATAATAAATCACAATTTATTATAGATAGAAAGTTGAATTTTGTCATTTATAAATATTTTAGTCTATTTTTCTATATATGAAAACAACTCGTTGCATTACGATACCATCAATTATGTTAATGGTTTACTTTTGGAAAAAATAAAGTTATGATTAAATTAAAATTTTATATTTTATAAAATCCTCAAATTAATATATAAATTAATCTATGGTACAAAATAACACATAAAATTGATATACAGATGTCACATTAAATTAATAAAGACCTTGTCTCAAGTAATAATAATTAAAAAAAAAAAAAAAAAAACCAAAATGCATGTGATCTAAATTTAAATTATTTTAGACAAATAAATAATATGTTTATAGAGAGGAAGGGCATTATTGGTATACATGTACTTTTAAGATATTTTCATATATACGAATTCTAAAAGAACAAACAAAACAAACAAACATAGTTGCTGAATATTTCCAACCATTTTTAGAAAGTATTCCTTCAAACCAAACTCGGTGATAACGAGCATTTATGATTCAAACATTTGAAGATTTTGGTGATCTAAATTTTAAAACTAATAATAATAAAATAAATGACTTCATAAAGTAAAATTATTAGAATTATTCAAAAAAAAATAATGAAAATTAATAAAGAAATTTCAGTGAAGATCTATCAATCGACGAAGAATCCTCGCATCCAAATGTCTCCACTATACTAAGATGGAGAATCTCTCTCCTCGACATTTATATTAGACACAAATTTAAAAATTTAGATTAAAAATCATGTAGTCCCTAAAAAAAACCTTACTATTTAGGAAATTTGAAAGAGAGATAGAGAGAGGAGAGAGGGTATGAAGTTGTGAAGTAGAGGGCTGCTTGTCATTGACACATCAAATCAACTTGGCTAAGATACCTACAAGAAATCTTTTATTTATTCATTTAATCTTTTGTGGCTTACAGTACAATACAAACATATCTCACAATATTTTATACAACACGAGTTATTTTTCCAATAGCCCATCAATTATATGTGAGAATTTCATATTTTATAACAAACAAAATGAAATTCAACCCAAAAATAATGAACACGGCTCTTATAATACTAAATTTTCTTGAAAATATCGATATGGGCGTTGAATCAATATTTACATTATAGTGTATAAAATACACAAAATATTACAAAGAAAAAACAAAATGTCACTAATAAAAATATAATATAGATGATAAATATGTTATCTTGTTTAAAAATCATAAAGTATTTACCATTATTCCTCTATATATATATATATGCAGAAGAAGAAGGAAAAAAACAAGTGAAGGAGGTTGTGGAAAGGTGTGAATAATGGCGAACAACCCTATCTGTTGTCCACCGTCAAAATTGATAGAGAGAAATGGAAGAAGGGAAATGAAAGCTCTATTCTCAACGCTCAATTCTCTTCTCCCCAATCAAAACTCAGGGGTCGTTTTAATTGTTCTTTAATTTTGGGAATAAGCCCAAGTGAAAACAATGAGAAATAATAATATTGTTTGTACTTTGAAGTGCAGGAAGCAAGAACGGTACCGGATCAGCTTGAAGAAGCCACAAATTACATAAAAGAATTACAGAACAACATTGAGAGATTGAAAGAAAAGAAAGAGAAGCTGAAGCAGAAGCAGAAGGTAAAGGGAAAATATAAAATGGGCGTAGAAGAAGATGAAAAAAGAAGAAAATGTAAGCATGAAATAGAACCAAATCTTTTGCTGCAAGTTAAAGCTCATCGAGTGGGTTCTTCAGTGGAAGTGTTTTTGACCACTGGAATATCGGATTATCACTTTATACTTCAACAAATCATTCGCCTTCTCCAACATAATGGAGCTCACATCCTCAATCTCAATCAATCCATCTTACAACATCGGGCTTTTCACAAGATTACAGCTCAGGTTTTTTATTTTTCTCATTTCTATTGTTCCCCAAATTTTTTCATGACTCCTTTTCTCTTCCAGTTTTAATTTTTGATTCACTTATAACACTACTCCCACGTTTTAAAACTGCTTTTTTTTTTTTTTTTTTTTTTTTTTTTTNTTTTTCAAATTTTGGATTGATTTTTAAAAATATTTATAAAAAAAAAAGTAGAAATTAAATTGAGAGGTAGAAAGAATTTTTATAGATTTAGTTTGATTACCATCTAACAAAAAAAAACGATGATTTCTAAATTTTGTTTTTGTTGTTTTTGTTTTTGCATCTTCCCCAAGTTAACATTTGAGAAAACGAAAACGTTCCTTAAAAAAACGGTGAGAAATAGCCCAATTTTCAAAATAAAAAAGTAATAATAACATTTTTTTAACGGGAAAGTATTGTTTTTTTTGACTTTTTAGTCTCTCACACAAATTAACTAGATGAAATCTGTTAAATTCATTTCATGAATTAATGAATTATGAGGACGTTTTGTTGTTTGGTAGTTGAAAATTTGATTTTCCACCATAAACTCGTGAAATTCAAAAAAGAGAAGGAAACAAAAAGTCACGTGGGTTATCTTGTTCTATAACTGCAAAATTATAATTCAAGTACTAAAAGATTTTTCTTTTTTCAAGACATCCAGTGATAGGGAGACTCGAATACAGATTAACTAATATACTCGTAGCTCGATTTGATTTGATTTTTTCTTATTGATTTCTTATCTATTAGGTTTTTTTACGCTTACAAGAGAGGAAATGAAAAGCTTTTTTTTTTTTCCAAGTCGATCAACAAGTAAACTATGTTTGAATTTAATTTTTTAGACGCTATGCTTCTTTAAATAATTTTTAATTATAATTTATTTTAAAACGCTTGAATTCTTAGCCAAAATTTTAAAACAAAATAATTCTATAAAAATTATTAATTTTTAGTTTGATTTTTTAAAATATTGGTAAAAAAAAAGATAACAAAACAAGAATTTAGGGATTGTTTGGGGCTTTGTGTTGGTTATTTTATAATTGTTGGTTATTATAGTTTGTGGGTTGTAACAATCCATGTTTGGGGTTTTGACTATTTTAATTTGATATATAATAATCTGTTTTTGAGTATAAACTATTTTAGTCTAAGTTACAAATGAGGAAATATGGTGCTTACAAAATAATAAACACGATAGACAATGAGGATTTTTAAATAGTTTTAAGTGTGAATTATAATAATTGAGAATTTCAACTATTATAATGGATACCCAAATTAGTTTTAAGTTGGGAGTTCAATACCCCTTAGAGATTGTAAGAGTGTTTATATTAGATTAAAATAAAAAACCAAATGGTAATCAGGCCTAACCTTAATTTTTAAACTTTAGATTTTAAAATCATTGCTATAAAGAAGATTAAAAAAAAAAAAGAACTTAAAGATGGGAGATACAAATAATGTTTATATATTTAATTTTCCAAAATAAAACAATTTATTAAACAACATCTACATTTTTAGTATTGGTTTTAGCTATAAATTTCATGCTTAGAGATGAGTGGGAAAGTATGTTTCAACATGTAATTGCTTAAATTAACTGATCTTCTTGGTTTACCATATATAAATAATAAAAATTATTTTAGCTTAGAATGTGGACTTTTAGGCATGAAAAAAAGTCATTTCAAATATGCTTCAATTAATTTAATTTTTTAAATGTGTAATTTTAAAAATAAATTATTAAAAAAAAAATTGAAGTGATTATAACTATTCAAAATAATATTTGAAACATTTTCAAGTATACTTTAAATCTTTTATTAAAAGAATTTAAATAAAATGATCTTTTTGAAAAAACATATTTTTTTCTCTAATCATTCTAAACAAACCCTTTATTCTTTACTATTAGTGAACGTAAGAATTAATTTAAGAATTTCTTTCTCATGAATTAATTCTCATTTTGAAATAGCATATGATACAATTAACTTTGTAATATGGAAGAAAATCATGATGATATATTTATGATTGTTATATTGAAAATTTAGGTGGATGGAGAAGGAATGGTCCCGGAAGATGGTGAAAGGATTTGTGAGACAGTGAAGAACTTTGTTTCACAGTACAAAGATGGACAATGCAGCCTTAAATAATATTTCGACTACAACATTTGTGCTGTTCGTGAAGATTTATGATGTCTTTTCACTTCTCTTTCGTTGATGATGCGCATTTAATTCACTAATTTTGGATATTAATCCTTTTGCATGACATTTTTCCGTAGAAATGGGACGTTGGATCTTCTATTTGTGTAATTGTTGAACTAAAAAGATATGTACTTATTTTTTATCTAAGGAAGACTTTGACTTTTTCTTTACATCAAACCAGAAGTGAGCTAGTGATAATTCAAACCTCTCGTCTTTAGATGGGATGAAATTTTGACCTAATTTTTTTCTTTTTTTTTTTAATAGAATTTTAACAACTTATTGAGGTGAATATAAATTTCAACTTCATGAATGTACAATAAAATCTTAATATTGTATAAAACAATAAATATGAAGATCTAGAATTAAATGGTTTTCACAATAACATATTAGTTAGAATAACATTTTTTTATCCATGATAATGGTCTTCTAAAGGATTGTATTTCTCTCTCTTAGTCTTCCTTTAAAACTTGAATATATTTACTTGATGAGAAAGAAAACACTACTTAATAAGATAGCTCTTCAATCTAGCATTTTTCAAAGGAGGCTATGAAAGAGGGATAAAAAAAAGGCGGAGAGTTTGATTTGTAAAAACTTTGTGCACACTCTCATATTTGATGAAAAACAAAAAACGTAATATACTCTCACATGAGTCTTGACATCTGCTCTTATTCCTCTCTTTCTATCTTCATCTCCCTTTCATCTCTATACCCTAAAATTTTGCCTGCATTCCATCGTTGGCCAACTCTCGTCTCCGTTGATTGTAGCAACTTTGGTGAGTGGTTTTATTTCTTTTTTTCTATCTCTCGACACACACTCTTTCAATTACTGGTGAGTAATTATCTTCATCTCCCTTCAATCTCTATGCCCTTAAACGTTGGTTGCAACACACACTCTCTCTCAGTTATTGCTTGTAGCCGCTAATGCGCCACCGCCTTTTCACGTCTCTAGTCACAATTGTCGCCAGTTCCTGTGTTATGCAGTGGGTAAGGTTTTGGGTTCCTTTCAGTCTTCTTAGTTAATCTCGAATGCCATTTAGTTTTTGTCTTGAAATTTGTTTACCCACGATGCTTTGTATAAGGTTAAACCTAAAATCCATACGCGGTTAACTAAAAGTTATACAAATCCTATGCCACATTGATCCACCATGCAAGTTGAAACAAATAGATTTATTACAGCCATAAAATAGAATAGGTAAACTAAGAACTGTTTGACTTGGGAAAACAACACCAATCTTGGTTTTTAAGTGCGGTGATACATATAGTATTAGGACAATATTAATCTTGCATTTGACTGTAACCTCCATCGAATTTGGAAAATATTTAGTTTAGAATCTCCACCATACAACCTTCAATGCTCATACCTCTTAGTGTGAAAGATCGACCTTCGAATACAAAAATTTTGCTTCCTAATCTCCGAATTCTCAAGACTTGATGTAGCATTCACTATATCATGGTTTGTCAAGTTCACATACACAAACAGATCCAAGTACTTGAGGCTGGGATATCCTTCACAGATCAACCTTATAGCTTAGCAGACAATTTAGAGGAATTGATATTCAAACCCAAATGTAAAGTGGAGAGATGAGAACACTTCTAAAAATTAGATAAACCTAAACTTATATAATGACTTAAAACTTTTCGATTTGAACTGATTTAACATTTTTTACATTAATTTTCTTGCAAAATTGAAATGGAAGAAGCTAGACTTGATCACGAGTGGAAAGAGAAGTTTTTCTTTAGATTTTTACATTAAGTAGGGGTGCATCGCCGACTCCACTATGAAGGCAGAGTACATAGCAGCTTGCGAAGCTGATAAGAAGGTCGCTGGCTCAAGATGTTCTTGACAGAACTGGAAGTTGTTCCAAATATGTCTAGGCCCATTACTCTCTATTGTGATAATAGTAGGGCAGTGGCGAACTCCAAGGAGCCAAGGAGTCACAGGCGCGGCAAATATATAGAGCGGAAGTATCATCTGATCTACGAGATAGTGCATCGAGGGGACGTGATCGTCACGAAGATCGCTTCAGAGCACAACGTTGCTGACCCATTTACAAAGGCTCTCACGACTACAGTGTTTGAGGGTCACCTACGGAGCATGGGTCTACAGGATCGCCCGCAGCTGGACTAGGGCAACTGGGAGATTTTCTTGTACTGGGCTTTTATGCCCTAGTTTATTGTACACCCCACTTCGCTTTAGGACAAGTGGAAGATTGTTGGGGTTGATGCCCTAAAGTCTCGTATCCTATAGTTTGTAAATAGTTTGTATGAACGATTGTGTTGTATAATATATGATATTTACTTCACATCTTTTATTTTGCTCAGTTGCTTGTTTTATTTGCTTTACCACAAACCAATAAACATAAAATCCCTGATTATCTGTATGTGACTCAAGCATGTATGTGGTGACATATAAGTGGATCATGTCTTGAGTGATAACCAAAATGGTCTGTACTATATGGATATAGGAAGGAAACCTTATCCTGGTAACGCTATGGATGCGGCCCGCTTTGTGGAATGGTCACAAGTGTTGTGACTTGTCACAGATGATCTGATCCTGATCATTCGTATTGGGGACATGTGAGTGGGGGCATCCTATACAAAGAGTTTGTATAAAACCTGACCACAAAGTGTTAACGTCTCGTTATATAACACCGTTCATGACAGAGACTTCACTTCACTAGGATAACCATATGTAACATGATCTCAATCCTAACTGAGTTGGAAACTCCTGCCATTAAGGGCGATCCTTTGATTTGTATGGGTGCGAGTGGCCAGGTCGTCGATTCAAACCTACCATTTTGGGGATTTGTCTGATCTGAGAGTTGGGAACTTAGCTACACAAGATGGAATTCACTCCTTCCCCGAGGCAGGGGTAAGTAGAAGCTCCCTTAAGGGCTAATTCTAGGGCTTGAGTGATGTGGCGCCACTCACCTTCTCTTGGCCCGAGAGGTATTCACACATAGTTGAACTATGTTGTATTGTTCATTAAAGGAATCAATGGTATTTAAGGAGTGAGATATAACTACAAGGGCAAAATGATAATTTGACCCAGTTATACTTACGAGCATCTATGAAGGGTCATAGTAGTCATGATTGGTTATATCTGATGGATACATAAATATATCTGTGGTAAGAAGAGTTCAGTTGTTGGTCTTTAGTGAAATGCCTGACAGTTAACGGATGGGGGATCTCGTGGCTAAAAAGTTTAGTCAGCTATTCACGGATCGTTGGAGCTTCGAGCCACAGGTCCATTAGGTCCCCTGGGTAACTTGGATAAAGTCGAGAACCAGTGTTTGGATTAATTTGAAGTGTTCAAATTGACAAGAGAAAGTTCGATTATATATGATATAATTGGACTGGTTAATTATATATGATATAATTGGCTAAATGTCTGAGATACATTATTTTGGAGAAAATTTGATATAAATATGATTTATATCAAGTAGATGAGAAAATACTATAGTAGATATGTGATATCAAACTATAGGTTAAAAATATAATATGATTATATTTATTAATATATTAGTTGGTTAATTATATGATAATTAACCCAAAAATCACGTTTGGACGTGGGTTAGTGGGGCAGCGTTGGTTATTGTAACCGATGAAATAAAAATGAAATTGTTTCATTTTGAATCGTGAGTTCAATCGCCCGTCCGAAAAGAAATCAAGAGATCGCGCTGGTGAAAAGTAAGAGATCGCTTAAGCATTTCGAGAGCTTATACGATAGTTCCTCTCCGCCTAAACGATTGTCCACCTCGCGCCTAAACGATCGCACACTAGTTCCTACATGATCGCATAGCTTCTCTAAACGATCGTATAGCTGTCTCTTATACACATCTAGATGTGTATAAGAGACAGATTTTGTTATGCGATAGCGCCTTTTTCCCTCCCACTTGCTTATCGCCTACACGATCCGTGCTTCCTCCTTCCTCTACCAAATTCATCAAAGACCACACTTTGGGTTCTCACTTCGAGAATACCTAGGCCTCCTTTCTGGTGGCGTCGTCCCCGCGACGTTCGTGTTCGTGCGGTTGTTCGTGCTGCTATAGTTGACGCTGCTGCTAGGCGTTGGTTGATCGGGTGGAAGGTTCTGCTGCATTTAGTTTCGAAGATTGAAGATTGTCTTCAACTGGTATGACAACTCATTCCCTTGTTATTTTGTTGTTCATAGCATGCCGTTAATTAATATTTGTTTGCATAACTGTTCGTTTGAATGTATATTATTGTATTTCGGTCACTGTGAGATCGGAGCGATCTGAACGCACTAATGGAACTCTACAGTAAGAGATCCTTCAATTGGTATTAGAGCCAGGTTTTGATACTTCGATTTCATATGTTGCAACGAAATGAAATTTACGTTCTTTTTGGGTACATTTTTACACTGTTTAATGGTTAAATTTGCTGTGAATGTGCGGATTAATGGATGTTTTGGGATGATTAGCCTCAGTTTTATTTAGATCATTTTATTTTTGTGATTATTTGTAAACGCCCCTACGTTTTTAGGCATTAATAATCGTTATTGAGTCTGTATTCAAAGTTTGTTTAAAGTTTTAAGTCGATCAAAGAAGTTCTGGGCAAGCGTTGCGGTTCTTCGAGGAAGAAGGCGATCTAGGATTGATCGCATCGTGTAGAAGATGTGGTATGCGATCGCTGTTGATCGCATCGTAAAGAAGATGGAGTAAAATGCCTCAGTTAAACGATGGAGTATGCGATCAAGAGTTGATCGTATCGTTTAGGCGATCGGCTAAGTGATTGCAGAGTATCGGGTCGCATAGACGATAAGATGCTTGCATATCGTTTAATGTGTGTGCACATTGGACGATCGTTTAGGTCAGCAAGCTTCATCGCTTAATAACTGACTAAACAATCGCTTAGTAGCGAAAGGTAAATCGTTTACCCATCGTTGTGCTACACGATTGAATAGATGATCAGGCTTTGCAGCCTCGTCGTCATCTATGCGATCGTTTAATTATGCTTCTATCGTCTAGTACGCGCTAAACGATCGTCTACCTACTGGAGTTTACTACACGATGGAGTCCTCCTGGTAGTTCAAGACACGGTTCGCCTGTGAACCAGTGTTCTTGATGGAAAATGTAATAGATAGAGTTTTTTTTTTCATTCCGGTTGTTATTAAGGCTCATCTCGGTCCATTAATCCTTTATTTATACATGTGATGTATATGTTTTTATATGTCATATGGTATGCACATCTAGTAAATCCCACCTTAGGCTATGCAATGGTCATGCATCATCTCTTTATTGTAATTGTTATAATTTAGAGAAGCATGATTTAATTATGTAAAAGCATGCTCAAGCATCATATAATATAAGAGTTATATTTATGCATGCATAAATAGCATTGACATGCATCATCTTTATATTATAATTGTTATAGTATAAAGGTGAATGTGAACATGTTTGCTTGGTTGTTACGCGTTATTAAAAGTTATATATAGTAATGACCGGAAATTGCATTAAGCATGACACATAGGTTACTTTATAAATGTTATAAACACCTCGTTGTGCGCAATGATTTTAGTTGTTTCTTTTTAAAAGTTAAAGAGAAATTAGAACTAAAAGAAATAAGAAGGACATGCATGCTCACTTAGGTTTAATTCAAGGTTTTAAAATGTTTAAAACTTGGAGCACATAGACCTAAGATCACAGTTCTAATACGATTAGCAACCCTAAGGCTTTAATCTTTTAATCAGTTTAATAGGATTAAATTGGCTAATAAAAGTTTAAAATGTAGCA
>NW_024064793.1:0-6909 GCF_009727055.1 Benincasa hispida | reverse complement strand
CTCCATTTATACTGAGATTTCATCTCTCTCTTTTTCATAGGTAGCTTAGGATTAAGATCGAGTTACCTAGGTCATCTTGTGAAATAGTCAGTTTCTTCAGTAAACGGCGTTATAAAGAGAAAGTGATTAATTTCACAGTCCTGTCTTATGCAAACTCATTGCATAGGACGCCTCCACTCACATGTCTCTACACGAACGATTTAGGATCTCATCGTTTGTACTTAATACAAAGTAGGCCGCGTCCATAGTGTCCCCAGGATAAGGTACCCAATCCTATCCTTATACTATAGACAGTTTTGGCTATATACTTGAACTTAATCCTATGATATGTCTCTACATATAGTTCGAGTATTCATGTTATAGCCAAGGATCTTAGTTTATTGGATTTAGGTTAGATATTTGTAACTTACATATTCAATAACATCTTTTACTGAATAACCTCAATAACGTCTTTATTGGAAATAGAATATGTTTAATGATTTACAAACTACGAGTTTATAGGACATTAAACCCAACAAACTCCCACTTGGACTAGAAAGTCTAGTGGGGTACAGGAAGTTAGGTGTGAGAGATAATATACATAAAGACAATAAACTAGGGCATCAACCATACCCTTACATTTCTCCCACTTGCCCTAGTCTATCAAAGCTCGTAGTCATAGATTTACAAGGTGACTCTAAAAAACTTTAGCCATGAGGGGTTTTGTAAACGGATCAGCCATGTTGTGCTCCGAAGATATCTGGGTCATTACAACGTCTCTATGATGTACAATCTCCCGGATCAGATGGTATTTGCGCTCAATATGCTTGCCGCGCTTGTAGCTTCTTAGTTCTCTTGAATTTGCAACTGCACCACTATTATCACAATATAGGGTGATAAGCAGATGCATACTTGGAACGACTTCTAAATCTGTCAAGAATTTCTTCAACCATACTGCTTCCTTTGCTGCTTCACAAAAAGCTACGTATTCAACTTCCATTGTGGAGTCCATAATACAGTTTTACTTCACACTTCTCCACACTACTGCTCCTCCATTAAGAGTGAACACTGATCCAAATGTAGACTTTCTAGCATCTTTATCGGTTTGACAATCAGAATCAGTGTATCCAGTAAGGAACAAATCCTTAGTACCATATACGAGCATGTAGTTCCTCGTTCTCCTAAGATACTTGAGGATATTTTTAACACAGTCCAATGATCATATCCAAGATTGGACTGATACCTACTGACTATCCCTACTGCGTAGCATATGTTAGGTCTAATATATAACATTGCATACATCAGGCTCCCTACTATGGAAGCATAGGGAATACGTCTCATATCCTCAACCTCTTGAGGTGTTTTAGGACATTGATCCTTTGACAAATGAATTTCATATCTATAAGGTAACAGACCTCTTTTGGAATTCTGCATCTTATACTAGACAACATTTTGTCTATATAAGTTGCTTGAGACATGGCTAGTATTCTATTCTTGTGGTTCCGAATAATCTGAATCCCAAGAACATATTGCGCATTTCCTAAATCTTTCATTTGGAACTGCGTTGCTAGTCATTTCTTGATGTCAATTAGGTAACCTACTTCATTCCCAATGAGTAGAATATCATCAACATATAAAATTAAGAATGATATAGTAGAATTAACAATCTTCTTGTAAACACAAGGCTCGTCAACATTCTGTTCATAGCCATAAGATTTGATCAATTCTTATATTCCAAGATCTAGAAGCTTGTTTCAACCCATAAATGGATTTTTGAAGCTTACAAACCTTTTGTTCTTGACCTTGTACAGTAAACCCCTCTGGTTGAGCCATATAGATACTCTTCTCAAGATCGCCGTTTAGAAAGTCTGTCTTGACATCCATTTGCCAAATTTCATAGTCATAAAAGGTGGCAATGGATAAGAGTATTTTAATTGACTTAAGCATGGCAACGGGAGAGAAAGTTTCTTCATAGTCCACTCCCTCTCTCTGGGTATAACCCTTTGCCACAAGTCGAGCCTTAAAAGTCTATACTTTATCGGCTTGGTCTCATTTTCTCTTGTAGATCCACTTACAACACATTGGTTTTACATCATTTGGTTGATCTACAAGTTCTCAGACAAAATTGAAGTACATAGACTCCATTTCGAGGTCCATGGCTTTGACCCACTTATCACAATCCACATCTTTTATCGCCTGTTTATAGGTCGATGGATCCTCTATGTCGTCATCAGGTATGACAACTTGTGTTTCTGTTAAACCCAAATAACAGTCAGGCTGATGAACAACCCTCCCACTACGTCGAGGCATTCTTAACTTTTGAGAAGGATGTGATTGACCAGATGTACTATTTTTATCTACTACTTTAGTAGATGAACTAGCTCTATCTGTAGCGTTTTTGGAAATTTCATTCAATATTAGTCTACTGCGAGGTTGATGACTTCTTATGTGGTCTTCCTCTAAGAATGTGGCATTTGTCGATACAAATACCTTATTCTCTTGAGGATCGTAAAATAGACCACCTTTTGTTTCTTTTGGATAACCTACAAATATGCATAGTTTTGAACGACGTTCCAATTTTTTAAGATTTTGTACCAACACGTGTGCCGAGCATCCCCAAATCCTAAAGTGACATAAACTGCCTTTAGCCCTTTCCATAGCTCATAAAGTGTTTCTGAAACACTTTTAAAGGGAACGTTATTCAAAATATAGACAGCAGTCTCTAATGCATGTCCCCAAAAGGAATCAGGTAACTCAGCAAAGCTCATCATTGAGCGAACCATGTCCAACAAGGTTCTGTTTCTTCTTTCAGATACACCATTCTGCTGAGGCATATTAGGTGCAGAGAGTTGTGACTTGATTCCATGTTCTATCATATAGTCTTGGATCTTAAGTCCATGTACTCCCCACCTCGATCTGATCGTAGTGTCTTAATTGTTTTACCTAACTGGTTCTCAACCTCAGCCTTATATTCTTTGAACTTTTCAAAAGAATCAGACTTGTGATGCATTAGGTAAATATGACCATACCTTGAATAATCATCAATAAAACTGATGAAATATTCATACCCACCTCGAGTTTTTACATTCATCAGTCCACAGAGGTCCATGTACGAGCTCTAAGGGTATTGTGGCTCTGAGACATTTTCTAGTAAAAAATCTATTAGTCGTTTTTCCCTCAAGACAAGACTCACATGGAGGTAAAGAATTTTCTTCTAACTGATTTAGGAGTCCATTCTTAACCAATCTCTCAACCCTTTTGAGATTTATGTGGCCAAGTATTAGGTGCCATAGATAGGCATTAGAAGAAACTTTTTGTCTTTTATTCTGAGTTTCGACTGTTCTAAACATCTCTGTCTGTCTCTTATACACATCTAGATGTGTATAAGAGACAGAATATGACCATACCTTGAATAATCATCAATAAAACTGATGAAATATTCATACCCACCTCGAGCTTTGACATTCATCGGTCCACAGAGGTCCGAATGTACGAGCTCTAAGGGTATTGTGGCTCTAAGACCTTTTCCAGTAAAAGATCTCTTAGTCATTTTTCCCTCAAGACAAGACTCACATAGAGGTAAAGAATTTTCTTCTAACTGATTTAGGAGTCCATTCTTAACCAATCTCTCAATCCTTTTGAGATTTATGTGGCCAAGTCTTAAGTGCCATAGATAGGCATTAGAAGAAACTTTTTGTCTTTTATTCTGAGTTTCGACTGTTCTAAACATCTCAGTATTTAAGACAAATTTTGCTTTAGTTGGTCTTAACTTATATAAGTTGTTTTCAAGTATAGCAGAACAAATTTGAATACCTTTTCTGAAAATGAACGCTTCATTAACTTCAAAAGATATTTTATACATTTGTTCCATAATACAAGCGATAGATATTAAATTCCTCTTCATAAGAGGTGCATACAAAACATCTTTAAGTATGATACATCTATCGTTGAAAAACAACTTTAAATCTTCCACTGCTTCGGCCGAGATAACCTCTCATGTTCCAACCTTGAGGGTGATCTCGCCTTCTTCAAGCTTTTTCCAGGAACTAGTTTCCTAAAAAGAGAAGCAAATATGATTAGTAGCTCCTGAATCCAATATCCAGGTTGAGATATCATCCTTCACTAAATATGTTTCAGCAACTAATAAATCATATTTACCTTGTGCTTCTTTCGAGGCAGGGGTCTGAGGAAATTCTTCAGTTAAGACAAATCTCAGGTCATCTATTACTAGTGTTGAATTCAGATTGTTTTTCCATGTTGAGTAATTATCGTTGTTTAGTTTCTCGGAAGCTAAGAGTTGTTCTAAAGAGCTAGTCATGCTGAAAAGAAAAACATATCCTTTTTAGTAAAAAAAAATATTAATCTTTTAAATCCAATCAAGTTTAGCAAAAACAACTAATAATGTACCCTTCATTATTATATTTTGCAACGATATTTCAATGGTTTAGAATAACCTCTACTGAGGGGTGATCGACTATTCCTCTATTGAACTAAGACTATCTTGACTAGATACTATCACCAGATTAACTCTTATTCCTATAGTAACTCAGTTATCGCTACTTTGGTCAAGAATTCACTAACACTTAGTAATTCTCGTAAGTGTGACCCTCTATTTTCAGACCTCAAAGATCGAAATCATTATGCTCCCGAAATTGGAAAGACAAGAATGAAAACGGACCTGAGAGATCCTATCTATTTCTAGAGTTCGTGGAGTTCCGAATTCTATAATACAGCCCTCCGATTGGTAAAGTCGCTCCAGGGCAGACGTGCAGGCGCATTATAGGAATCTCATGGTGGACCTAATGGAAGAGACCGTAGGATGTGTTGACACACTTCCTTCTCCCACTTACTATGAACAACTTTTCCTATTCACCTTGGTATTGACTCGTGCAAACACTCTCTGAATGGAGTCCGCTCCTGGGGCAGCCCAAAGCCAAACATGAATCTCACGGTGTGAACTCTCAGGGATGCTAGAGCTAAAAGTACATTACTTCTCACCAGCGGAAGTGTTCTAGACAGTTAGGGTATAAAAAACTTAGTGATACATTTCAGCTAACTAAACGTATCCAAAGTTTAGATGATTCATCCGAGTATAACTTTTATATTGGATTTTTAACCTACGATGTCTAGGTGATAAACAAATTTTATTATCTCATACCCCTCACGCATGCTCATAAAACCGATTTAGCCTAACTCAGACACCGGCTCGATCTCCAGGTTGTAGGTATTCCGTAAACCGTCAACTTAAATACCTTCAACCTTAGTCATTTTATCTGACTTTTTACCAAGATCTTGCTGGGTGTTTTTTCTTGTAACTTCGGTTTTACAAGATATCGACCTGTTCGAATCTAATTGAAATCGATCGAAGTTTGGATTCAAATTAACCTTATGTGAGCATGCACCTTATCTTTGTTATAGATTTTAGATTTCTATCTCATTTATAACAATTATAAAAACAATCTATAACAAGCCTAATTTGAATATAACATTTATAATCAAAATAAAGAAGTTTCATGCTTCATGCTTTGTATATTTTCTCTTTTAATTAATATATTTTTTATATCAATTAATCAATTTTGAAAATAACCATTCAAGCATGCATCTCCCTAAAATAATACAACATTTATATTAGTTTCATGAAACTTTATACATGCATTTAATTAATATCATAACTCTTATAACATATTAATTAATGCATGATTGATGCTTTCCTATGATGGGATTTTAAATCTAAATGACATACATTATGCACATAAAATACTATTTAATTAAAACATAGATTCAATAATGCATAATTAATTAAGTTAACTAAAGTGAATTGGTTTTGGGGTTTTTAATCAAGCAAAAAAAAAAAAACTAAAATTATTACAATAATAATTTCAAATAGGGCTTGAACCGCTCTCGAACCATTCGAACCACCCTTGGATTGCTTGAACCGGACCATTTTTCCTTTAAGAGAAGAACACACTTGGGCTAGAACCAAAAAACAGCATGCTGGAATTTCCGGCCAGCTTTGAACAGTCTCCGAATTTCTTCAAATTGACGGCCTAAATGAACTCTATTGACTCTCAAAATTTACAGACTCCATATGAACACATTAATGCCCATAAACATGTAGGCACAATTAATTCCAAAGAATTGAACAAGAATTAAATTCAATCCCAAAACTAATTTTCTTTAGTTTCTACACAGTTTCATCATATGAAAAGCTACCCACCAAGCTAAAATTAATGCATGTTAGGTGCCTTAATCATGCTCTGATACCAATTGAAGGTGTTCATATAACACATGCGGAAGCAATTTTAGGATCGGAGGCACTTAACTACATCAATTTTAGAAAATGAAAGCATGTTGTCCAAATACCATAAATAGAGAGCAGAATTTGTACCAACCTTTTTGGAGACCGATTCAGCAACTCTCTTTGAGTCTTTTACTCATGAACGGTGTGTGGACCACCTCTAGTGTCTTCCCTACTATTCTCCGGGCCAAGAACGACTTGTGGGAATCTATAGAGATAGGGAATGGGAAGGGAATACTTGAAGGTTCAATCTCTAGAGAGATATATGAAGGTAGGTGAGTTTGAGACCAAATTCCAGCAGCACAATAGTATGGAAATGGTTGTCTTTAGCTCTCAATCTGATTTTACCTCTACTTATAGAGTGAATCCATGCATCAAGAAACCTCAAGATGCAAGACATATGGTGGAGATGCAAGCAATAGTGGATTCTAGGTGTTCATGTAATATTACATGCAAGAGTGCATGGATGAGTTATTTTTCCACTTTGAATCACCATGCATAAGTGGGATTCCAACAAAATCCACTATCCTTGATCCAAAATCTGATTTTAGCTTGCATTTTAATTTTAATTTCAATTCTAAATTGAAATTAATTTTTGGTAATTAATTTGAAACTTTTCCAATTAATTTCAT
>NW_024064792.1:39245-58286 GCF_009727055.1 Benincasa hispida | reverse complement strand
TTGCGACTAAAACTGCCTATAGGATCAAACGATGCTGGAATTTAGCTGTGAGAAATTAATATTACTAATGAGATATTAATAAACATATGAAAAACAACAACTAGGCGCATATACCAAAAGTTCTCCCACCTTGTCCTAGTACAAACACCGTAGACCTAAAACTCTATAGGTGACCCTAAAAAACTTTAGCCGTGATAGGTTTTTTGTTAAAAAGAATTAGTTAATGTTGCTCAGAAGGTAATCTGGGTTCACATACAACGTCACCACGGTGTTATGATTTCCCGGATAACTTGGTACTTGCGTTTCGATTATGCTTTCCCTTTTATGGCTTTTAATTCTTTTGAATTTTTGCAACTGCCCACTACTGTTGTCACAATACAAGGTGATGGGTAGATGCATATTTGGAACAACTTCCAAACCTGTCAAAGAATTTCCATAGCCATACTGCCTTCTTTTTACTTGCTTACGCAAGCAGCTACGTAATTCATCTTCATTGTGGAGTCAGCTATACAGTGTCTGTTTTATGCTATCTCCACACTACTGCTCTCCGTTAAGGTGTGGAACACTGATCTAGATGTAGACCTTCTAGCATTTTTTATCAGTTTGGAAATCAGAGTCAGTGACTATTCAGTTTAAGGATCAGATTCTTAGCACTATCACACGAGCATGTAGTCCCAAATTCTCCTGATTATACTTTAAGATGTTCTTAACGACAGTTCAATGATCACGTCTAGATTTAGACTGGTATTCTACTGACGATCCCTAACTGAGTAGCATATGTCAGGTCAGTAACATAACATCGCATTACATCAGGCTTCAACTGCGGAGGCATTAGAGGAATATTTCTTCATATCCTCAACCTCTTGAGGTGTCCTTAGGACATTATTACTTTCGACAGATAAATTCCATGTCTGAAGCGAACAAACCCCTTTGGGAATCCCATTTATTATGCTAGACAACATTTTGCTATGATTACAAAGTGCTCTAGACATAGGCTAGGTACTGTTCTTGTACGATCCTGAAAATTTGGAATCCCAACAATTATGATGCCTACAATCTTTCATTTGAAATTGGGTAGCATAGCCAGTTTGCTTTATGTCAGTAAGATCATTCTACATCATTCCCACTATGGTAGAATAGATCGACATATAAAACTAGAATACTATTAGTAGAATTGACGATCTTTTTGTAACACAAGGGCTCGTCAACATTCTGTCAAAGCGATAAGATTTGATCGCAGTATCAAACCTTATTATTCTAGGATTTAGAAGCTTGTTTCAACCCATATGGATTTTTGAAGCTTTTACAACCTTTTTGTTCTTGACCTGTACAATAAACTCCTTTTGGTTGAAGCCCAAATATAAAATACTCTCTTCAAGATCGCCATTTAGAAAGGCCCTTTTCTTGACATTCCATTATGCCAAATTTCATAGTCATTAAAAGGTTGCAATGGATAAGAGTATTCTAGTCGACTTAAGCCATGAAAACGGGAGAGAAAGTTCTTCATAGTCCACTCCCTCTCTCTCACTCCCTCTCTCTAAGTTATTAACCTTTGCCACAAGTCGAGCCTTAAAAGTATTGTACTTTACCAGCTTGGTCTCGTTTTCTCTTTGTAGATCCACTTACAACCAATTGGTTTACATTCATTTGGTTTGATTCTACAAGTTTTCCAGAACAGGAATGAAAATACATAGACTTCCATTCAAGGTCCATGGCTTTGACCTCAAGAGTGGATGGATCCTTTATGCCGTTCATCAGTATGATGACTTGTGTTTCTGTTAAACCCAAGTAACTGTGGCTTGTGAACAACCCTCCCACTATGTCGAGCATTTTCACTCTGAGATATGATGTGACTGATCAGATGTACTAGTTTTACTACTACTTTAGTAGATGAACTAGCTCTATCTTGTAGCGTCTTTTTGAAAATTTCTTTCAACATATTTTACTACTTGGTTGATGATTTCTAATGTGGTCTTTTTCTAGGAATGTGGCATTTGTTGACTACAAAATACCTTTTTTTCTTGAGGATGATAAAACAGACCACCCCTTGTTTTCCTTTGGATAACCTAAATAGGTTATAACTTTTGGAACGATATTCAATTTCTTTGGATTTGTGTACCAACAACATGTGTTTAGGCACCCCAAATTCTAAAGTGATGTAAAACTACTTCTACGCCTTTTCCATAGGCTCATTTAAGGTGTTTTCTGAAATAATTTTAGAGGCGAACGTTGTTCAAAATATGGACAGCAGATTCAAGTGGCATATCCCCAAAGGAATCAGGCAATTGAGCATAGCTCATCATTAGAGCGGAACCATAATCTAATAAGGTTCGATTTCTTTCTTTCGATACACCTTCTACTGAGGCGTTACTAGGGTAGAAAGTTTGTGACTGGATCCCGTTTTCTATCAAATTGGTCTTGGAATCGTATGATCCATATACTCTCCACCTCGATCTAATCGAAGTATCTTTATTGTTTTACCTAAATTTCAATTCTCAACTTCAGCCTTATAATTCTTTGAATTTTTCAAGAGAATCAAACTTGTGATGAAGCAGGTATAAACATGACCATACTTGAATAATTCATCTATTAAAACTGGATGAAATATTCATACCACCTCGGAGCCTTGACATTCATTGGTCCACAAAGGTCCGAATGTACGAAGCTCTAAGGGGTACTTCGACTCTGAGACCTTTTCCAAGTAAAAAGATTTCTTGCCGTCATCTTTTTCTCAAGACAGGATTTCACATGGAGGTAAAGAGTTATCTTCTGACTTAAAAGTCCACTCTTGACCAAATCTCCCAATTTCCTATTGAGTTTTATGTGACAAGTCTTACATGCCATAGATAGGCGTTGGAAGAAACCTTTTGTTTTTTATTCTAAGTTTCTACATGTCTAAACATTTCGTATTTAAAATTAAATTTGCTCTAGTTTGCGTCTTAATTATATAAGTTGTCTTTCAGTATTAGCAGAACAAATTTGAATACCTTTTACAAAAATGAACGCTTCATTTATATTAAAAGATATTGTATATTAATTGTTGTTATAATACAAGCGATAGATATCAAATTCCTCCTTTATTTATAAGAGATGCCGTACAAAACATTTTTAAGTACTAGATATCTATTCTTTTCAAAAACAACTTGAGATCTTCCCACTGCTTCAGCTGATACAACCTCTCATGTTCTAACTCTGAGGGTTATCTCACCTTCTTTCAAGCTTTTTCCAAAGAACTAGTTTCTGAAACGAGAAAGTTATATGATTTAGTGGCTCCTGAATCTAGTATCGAGGTTGAAGTATCATATCCCACTAACATTTCAACGACCAGTAAATCATATTTACCTTGTGCATTTTCTCAGCTTTCTTCTTCTGCAAGGTACTTGGACATTTCCCTTCCAATGCCCATTTTGGTTATAGTGGAAACCATTCCTTTATCATAATATCCTTCTTTCCCTTTTTTTTTTTTTTTTTTTTTTTTTTTTTTTTTTTTTTATCTTGGGAGCCTGCCCTTTTTCCTTCTTTTTTCATTTGAGCTTTAGAGGGTCCGAATTTATTTTTTGAGGACGATCCTCATTAATTTTTTTTCTTAGTGGTTAGGCAACTTTTGCTTCCACTTCCTTCCCCTTAACTAAAGCTAAGGTTGGAATCGCTGGAGCTTCGCTTTTAAGAAGGGTAGTGGAGGTTAAATTTTCTATCTTTATTTTAAAGAGTGCATTTGTCTCAAAGGTATAAAACTCTTCGGAAGAGATTGTTAAGATAAGAGCTTTAACCTTGGTTAGGCTTCTATTAATGGGGTCTTGCCATTTAACTTCAGCTATTTGAAAAGTTACATCATCATGTCCAGGACATGTTCTCTAATAAAGGTCCCCTCCCCTCCTTCATCCGCTACGTATAAATGTGCTTAATTGCCTCGTGTCTAAGCGACCATGATGGTAGGCCCAAACATTTCTCTTTAATGAATCTAATTATTTTCTTTAGCTGCTAGCTAAGGATTCATGTTCTTTGCCAAAAACATCAGACATGTTGGCAAGATGTAAAACACGAGCCTTTTCATGGCTTTGACCCATCGATCGTATGCCTTTCCCGAACAGTTCGGTAGCATATTGAAGTTTGGATTGAGGGCATTTCCTCAGTTTAAAGACAAATCTTGTAAATCGTCAAACTACCGAGTATTGTGTTTAGATTTGATTTCCATGCCGAAATAATTATTGCCGCTTAGTTTCTCGGAAGCTAAGAGTGAATTATCGAGCTATTCATGCCTTTGAAAAGATAAAGTATTCTTTTTTTAGTAAAAAAAAAACATTAATCTTTTTAAATCCAATAAAGTTTTAAGAAAAAAAAAAACCCAAAGAAGAGTTCGATCCCAATGCTTTATTTCTGTCCTTAGTTGATCCGATTCGACATTAGAAGTTATATGATTTTTCCCCAATAATCCGAATACTTTTGCTTTGTAAAATACTGATATTTGATTCCATCCATAAATTTTTCTTCCCTTACCCTTCATTATTATATTTTGCACGGTATTCAAAATTTTAGAGTAACCACACTGAAGGGGCAGGTCGATTATTCCTCTTTTGAACCAAGACAATCTTGACTAAAATGCTAACCCCAGAATAACTCTATATTCTTTATAGCCTTTTAGTTATCGTTACTTTGGTCGAGAATAAACTAACATTCTTAGTAATTCGTTGTTAAGTGTAACCTTCCCATTTTTGGATTTCGAACCAGAATCAACATGCTTCCGAAAATGCAAAGGTCAATATGAAATTGATTCTAAGAGAGCCTATCCAGATTTGGAGTTCACGGTGTTCCGTAATCTATAATATAACCTCCGAAGGGAAAGGTTGTCCAGGGTAGCATGAGGCGCATTATAGAATCTCACGGTACGATCTAATGGAAGAGACCGTGGGATATTGTTGTTACATACCCCTCACCACTTTGCTATGAAACTACTTTCCCCTATTTCACCTTGATATTGATCCATACAAACACTCTTCGAAGGGAGTCTGCACCTAGGCATGACCCATAGCCCTTACATGGACCTCACGATGTGAACTCTTAGCGACGCTAGACTCTAAAAGTATGCTACTTTCTTCTCTAGCTGAAGTATTCTATAACGGTTTAGGGTATAAAAAATACTTAGAGATATATTTCGGCCTAAATTAAACATATCCTAAGTCTTAGGTGATAGATCCATTTATAACTCTTATACTGGTTTTAACCTATGATGTCTTAGGCTGGATAAATTTTTTTTATTACCTTACATCTCTTCACACATGCTCATTAAAACTAGGATTAATTGACTTTTTAGAACAGTTTTGATCTCTAAGTAGGAGGTGTTCCGTAAATTGTCATCTTAAGAAAACCCCCAACCTTAGACAATATCTCCCCAGAGTAAGTAAAATAACTCTTGTTTAAACAAAGTAATCGTATCTATTCTACTCTTTAGAAAAACTAATTGAAATATGACCCAATTTAATCCTTAGGTGAGCATGCAACTTTTACCTTTGTTATAGATTTTAAAGTCTGGTATATTTATAAAAATTTATAAAATAGAATTAATAACCATATAAACCCCTAGAACATACATCTTATAACATACATTCATACTTAATGATCATGCTTTAATATAACACTTATATTAAGAAAAACTTAACATGCATACTATATACTTATAACAATTAAACATATATTAATGCATGGTACATGCTTTACCTATGTTGGATTTTAAATCTATATGCATACTTATATGCACAACAGATTTCAAAATTTTAATTAAAACATACGTCTACATGCCATTAATTAATTAAATACCCCTAAAATGAATTGGTTTTTGGCCTTCTGAATTAAGGCTAACAACTAATTATTACAATAATAATTTGGTGTAGCTACAAAAAACGCGCTCAGAATTCACATCGAACTAGCCCCAAAAAACACCAAAAAACCCAATTTGAACCGGTCAAAACAGGCTCAACCAGTCAATATGGACTGGTCCAGACTGTCTGATCGACTAGTAAATTACTCGGTTTGGCCGCAGTCTAACAGAAGCACGAGGAGCTTCGAAGTGGTCCCGACCAGCTTCCGAACCGACAAAATACCTTCAACGACAGCTGGCACGGATCTCGAGCTTGAGGGTCAGGCTCTGGAGTTTAATCTGGGACTGGGGGTTTTGGGGGGCCCCAAAAATTCGGGGTCTTTAAGCAAATTTTCTCCAATTTTGCTTATCTGTCCTCTCTCCCAGAATCAGAAATTACAACCTAATTTCAACTCTAATGACTCCAACAACTTTACAAACCATTTTTCACACCATTAATGCTCATAAACATGTGAGCAAATTTTCACCAAAATTAATAACTTACAAAAAAAAAAAAAAAAAAAAAAAACTTAATTTAATTGCCAAAACCTAAAACCATTTTAGTTTCCAAATCTCAATTTTTATCTAAAAAATTGATACCCGCCAAATGTAATTGAGTAAAATTAAAACATGCTCTGATACATATAATGGAAAAAACGGCATGCGCAGCCGGAAATAAGAATTGATTTTACTCTATTGCCCAAATTAAACATGCAACCCTAAATGAATAATTAGGTTATTTTGAAATAATACCTTTGAAGCTCCCCGACATGAATCCACATTCATTTTCTCGAATTCAAATCACATTTGAATATAAGTCGGTCCAAAGTTTAACTTTTCAAAGTCAAAAGTCAATTCTTTGACTTTTTACATCTTTGACATTCTATTATTTTCGAGCTTCTGATATTGAATGTATTCATATTCTTGATATTTAAATCACATTAAATATTAAAGTTGCATCTCTAAACTAAAAACCTACCAATATCATACTATTCTAAGTTTATTTCCATATGAGCTAGTAGGGGAACCTAATGGACCTATAGATCATGGGTCCAACGATCCACGATTAGCTGGCTAAACTCTTTTTGATGGAGCTAAAAACATTCGTTAACTCTTAGGGTCATTCCCACATATAGTCCCTAGCTGCACTTCCTCACTATAGATATATTTGTTCCATATGATATACCATGATTAGTAAGGTAATCCTTCAAAGCTTTTTTCATTAATCTCGGCTGGGTCATAAAAAATGTTTAATCCCGAGACTACATCTTGTTCTTAATTTCATTGATCCTCTAATGAACAATTGGTTTAAAGGTCCAACTATAAATCAAATCCCTCTCGGGCCAATGAGAGGGTGGGGCCCCTTGTTCAAGACTTGGATTCAGTACTAAAGGGAACAAACCTATCTACTATCCTATAATGGTTAGGGAGTGAATTTCGTCTTGCACCCTATGTTCCAGCTATCCACATGATCTTACCCTGAAATGGAGGCTTATTGGGTCAGCGATAATGAGCTGCCCTCACCTATGCAGATCTAAGGATAATTCGAAGTGAACAGGAGTTCATAGTTAGCTCAGGATTAAGATTAAGTTACCTATGTCATCAATTAACGAAATAGTCAGTTTTATACATTAAACGACATTTAAACGTAAAAATGACTATTTCATGGTTCAGTCTTATGTAAACTCTTTACATAGGATGCCCCCATTTTCATGTCTCCACATGAACGATTTAGGATCACATCGTTTGTACTAACTACAAAATGGGCAGCATCAATAGTATCCCCAGAATAAGGCATCTAACTTTATTCATATACTATAGACCATTTGGCTATATATTTGAAACTTGATCCACATTTTTAGTCACTACATAAAGTTCAAACTTAAACTTAATGCCTCGGATCCTAGTTTATTGGATTCATGAATATAGAAAATTTAAATTTACTAAAGATTTTCAGTAACAGCGAATATGATATTACAAACTACAAGTTAGGACATAAATCCAACAGATTATGATGCATTTCACCCGGATGCGCCCACCAAGTTACGTCGGCGCTCTATGTGGCAACCTTCTTGAGCATATATTTGTGGAATGCAAATCACCACATAGCCTTGCGTGACACAATCTTTTATTACCGCATATTTATAGCTTACCTTTACTTTATTAATTATTAAATTCCTGTACAAAACAACCTTTTTTTTATAAATTGAAAAAACCCTGGTTGCATATATCACAATATTAATGCCAATAACCTCAAACAGTTCCCTGTTTCGACCTCGGATCACACGGAGAAACTTGCGGTGAAATTATACTTGGTTTCGACGCAAGGAAATTGTGACAACGCACAGCTAACTACAAGAACATTCATTAATAACGCATATCTAGAAGTAGTATCGCATATCATTGCATTAAAATCTATGACAACAAGTTTATGGCATGAATTTGTAGTTTATAGATTCAAAATCTGCGTGTCAAGTTTATTGCGCCGTTGCCGGGGATTTGGTAACGGGGACATGGACTTGAACCTTGCTTGCATCATAGTACAATTTTTGCGTTACACTAAGAGTGTAAACAGATGTAGAATAGGAACTTCCACTGTATAAATATAAAGTTGAAGCACAAAATAACAATGAAAGAAGAGAATAAAGAGTCTGGTTAGCAATCTCTTGCTTCCCAAGGCTTTACACTGTCTTTTCTACTCATGTTCAAAAGATAATCTCGCTCTCTCAAGAAGTCGGCCCACTTCTCTGCTTTCTACGCCTCAGAGTTCTTCTCTCGAAATGTGTTGATGCTTTTTAAGAAAGGAATTGCGATGATGAAAATGCGTTTGTGCAACAAGTTTTCTCAGTAGAATCAAGTATAAATCCTACATGAGTTTCCTAGTAAGTTCAGGGTCGAACTCAGGGACTAAGGGAAAACAATATGCGGTGATGATTTTTGAGATCGCTTTGCAGTAACAAATAAATTAATGGTGGGTTTGGTTTTGTTGTTCGAAGTGTAAAAAGTATACGGTGGATTTGAGAAAAGATCGTTATGCAGCAGGTACACCGAGTATGCAGAGGAACGATTTGAAAAGGTCTTTAGCTTTTAGCGTTCCGAGGATGCGTTCAAACTATACGATCATGCATACTCATGCGAACAAAATGATTTCCAATGCAATATGGTAATTCTAATTCTAGGACACATGCGATGAATGCGATAATGTCCATAGAGCTTATTCTAAGTCTCTACTTCTTTTCTATGTGATGATGCAAGATGCACACAAAGACAAGTGACCGCATACAATCATAACCTATCTCTAGGATGCATGCGATGAGTTAATAGGCAAACAGTGCTTATTCCTAAGCTCCCATCTCTTGATTATGCGTTTCTAATCTAACTCTTTCGAGCCTAGATTCTAAACCTGACTTTTCCAAGCCTAGATTCTATCCTTAGATTACCTCCCGAGTATCTCTAATGGACGAATGACACATACATAATAAAGATAATCGCATAGAGTGAAGATCCCCAGTTATGCTAGCTAAGTGTTTCTCAACCCATTCGACAGATTTAGCTACTCATGCGTAATGTACAGAGAGTGAACAGATATAAAGATGTAAATTTTCATTTCTATAGATAAGTTCAGAGTATAAAATGAAATAAAGAAGATAAAAATAAAGAGCCTGGTACACTTCCTTGCTTTCCAAGGCTTTTACACTGTTATTCTGCTAAAAAGATACTCCTACTTCCGCAAGAGTTGGCCCTCTCTCTGATCTCAACGCTTCCGGCACTCTTCCAAGTTCACCGGAACGATCTCTTGGTACAATCGCACTTCCTCGCTTCTGCCTTCTAAATAAAGAAAACTAAGAACAAGGCTACTTCTAATTATGGAGAAAATTATCTAACTGTCAAACTAGACGAACCCCTTCACTGAAGGTTGCCTTCGGTATATTAGAGTTTCGGGGTGAAAGGTTTCTTCTCTCTTATGATTGCATTGATTGGATGGCATTAATTCTCTATCTGATATGCCAAATATTTGTCATTGAAAAGTTGAGTGTACTTGCTACAGTAGTTCATTAGCGGCTTTTCAACTTAATTCGGAATCGACCGTCATCAGCTTTCTGTCCATTGTGATTTATGATGCATTTCACCTGGATGCGCCCACCAAGTTGCACCGGCTCTAGCGGTAACCTTCTTGAGCAGATATTTGCGAGCGCAAATCACCGCATAGCCTTGTGATGACACAATCTTTTGTTGCGCTCGGCCGTTGGTTTCTTTGGATCACATTTTTCGCCTTGCGTCAATGCATATTATGCACAAAAATACACATTAACTGTTTTAATGCGATGGACGCATGCGACCGCAATGTTGTGAACTTAATGCTTTTGGACGCAATTCTAGTATATTTTTACCAATGCAACACCTGGCATTGTTTTATAACTTAGCAATGTAGTAACATGCATTTTTGCTCGTTATCAGGCACTATCATATAGGCTCTCAACACTAAACGATATTAGATTTTCACACCGTGAGCGATTTAGTGTGTCTTTTGAAAAATGCAAACAATTTTCATTTTATTCTTCAGTTACTAGATTGAATTCAACTTCCCACTTTTGCACGAATTCGGAGAAAACTTCGGATAATTTTCTCATAACCACCCAATTAATAAAATAATGAATATAATCATATTATATTCTTAACCTATATTTTGATATCATATATCAAATATAGTGTTTTCTCCTTTACTTGATATAAATCATATTTATATCCAATTTCCTCCAAAATAATGTATCTCATACATTTAGTCAATCATATCATATATAATTAACCAGTTCAATTATATCATATATAATCTAACTCCCTCTTGTCAATTTGAACATTTTAAACTTACCCAAAAATTGATTCTTAACTTATATTCAAGCTACCAAGGGGACCTTATAGACCTATGGCTCGAAGCACCAATGGTATGTGAATAGCTGACTAAACTCTTTAGTCACAAGATCCACCATCTATTAACTGCCAGGCATTCCACTAAATACTGACAATTAAACTCTTCTTACCACAAATATATTTTTGTTTCCATCGAATAAAACCGATCATGAGTACGAGCGTCGTACAAACTGTTTATAAACTATAAGACACGAGACTTTAGGGCATCAACCCCAACAAGAACATGGGATTGCGTCCCAAATCTCGACCCTAGGTACAAAAACTTGATGCGTTATTTTATTAAGTGTGGAATATGGATGATATGCATTGATGGAATTACGTTGTGCACTCAAGTTTCCCCAGCGGAATTCAAGTGTAAATTCCTCTAAGTCTCCTGTTAAGTCCAGAGTCGATCATAGGGACTTGTGAAAATAGTTTGCACTGATAATTTTCTTATGAAAAATTTGCAGTAATCGGTAAAATAAATAAGGTGGTTGGTTTGTTGGTTGCGTTGATTGAAAATAAATGAAATAAATGCGCCAGATTTGAGAAATGAAGGTTGTGTTGATAGATGCAATGAGTATACGATGAACGGGTTGAGAAGATCTTTAGCTAGCGTTACTTGGGAATGTGTCAGACTATGCGATCATGTTACTACCATGCATAGCAAGTCATTTCCAATGTAAATGCGATGCTCCTAAATCTAGGATGCAAGATTTGCATGCAAAATGTCCATTGAGCTTATTCCTAAGTCTCTACTCTTATCCTATGCGTTGATGCAAAATGCATGAAAGCAAGGTGACTGCATACAATCATATCTTATTGCTAACATGCATGCAATGCGTTGATAACAAATAGTGCTCATCCCTAAGCGCTAATCTCTCATTTATGCGTTCTAATATGGTTTTCCCAAACTTAGATTCTGACCTAACCTTGCCAAGTCTAGATCCTATTCTTAGAGTACCCTCCCGAGTATCTCTAATAGATGAATGAAGCATACATAAACAAGATAACAACAAAGAATGAAGATTCCCTCGTTGTGCTAGCTAAATTCTTCTCAACCCATTCAACTAATTTAGCTACTCTTGTGTGAATCACAGAGAGTGAATAGATATAGAAAAAGAAATTCCATTCTTATAAATAAGTTAAGTATAAAATTCTAATGGAAGTTAAGAGAGTTTGGTAGTAATTTCTTGCTGACCGAGGCTTTTTACACTGGGATGTCTATTCTAAACTAAAGATATTCCCGCTTCCACAGGAGTCGGCCCTCTCTCTGTCTTGGAGCTTCCGATGCTTTCCCAAGCTCGACGGAACGATCTACCGACACACCTTCTTCCTCACGTCCGCCTTAAAATGAAAGAAGACTATGGATAGAAATGCGAACTTATAAAATAATGAAAATAATTGATTGCTTAACCCCTCCTCTGAAGAATGCACTTGGCATTTAGAGGGCATCAAAGGTGAAAGGCGGCTTCTCTCTCCTGGTTGTACAGATGGGACAACTTTAATTCCTGACTGATGCACCGGATAATTGTCACCGATAAAGCTTGATGTACTTTGTGACCGTTATCGGCTGTCTACTTAATTTGGATCCGACTGACGTTAGCTTTTTTGTTGCATCGATCTTAATTGTCCTTTCGTCCGGATGCGCCCATCATGTTGTGCTGATTCTTTTGGGTGAATGTTTGCGAGCACGATCAACGCAAAGTCTTGCGGTGAAGTTGTGCTCGACCAATGTATTCATATGATCTCATTCTTTGCATGGCGTTAACGCATTATTCTGCACAAAAATATAAGGATCAACTACTCTAATGCGTTGGACGCATGCGACTGCAATATTATAGAATTTATGCTTAATTGATGCAATTTAACATATTTCAGCAATGCAATCCAACATTGTTTAAGGATTTAACACTATGATTACATGCATTTCTTCCACCCATTATCAGGTACACCTTAGCAGAATGGTGTATCAAAAAGAAGAAACATATCCTTGTTGGATATGGTTCGATCTATGATGAGTTATGCTCATCTTCTAGACTCGTTTTGGGGTTTTGCAGTGGAGACTGCATACTACATCCTGAACAACGTTCCCTCGAAAAGTGTTTCTGAAACACCTTTTGAGTTGTGGAGAGGTCGTAAAGGTAGTTTACGCAACTTTAGGATTTGGGATGTTTGACACATGTGCTTGTGACCTAGAGATGTTGGAACCATGTTCAAAAGTTTTCCTCTTTGTAGGCTACCTGAAGGAAATGAGAGGTGGATACATCTGTGATCCAAGCGAGAACAAAGTGTTTGTTTCTGCAAATGCAATCTTCTTGGAAGATGGCCACATCCTGGATCATAAGCCATGAAGTAAGTTTGTTTTACGTGATATTTCTATTGAGATTGAGACTACTGAGGGTTCAACAAAAGTTGTTGTACAGGCTGATAGATCAACAAGAGTTATTGATGTCGATGAATCTAGTCAACTAGCTTAAGAGTTGAGACTGCCTCGACGTAGTGGGAGGGTTATGAACCCACCAGATCGCTACATGGGTTTGACTGAAGCCCAAAACGTCATTTCTAATGATGGAGTTGTGGATCCATTGTCTTTTAAGAAAGCAATGGAGGACGTTGACAAGGATGAGTAGACTAAATCCATGAACCAGAAAATGGAGTATATGTACTTCAATATGTCTTAGAGCTTGTTGGTTCACCTAATGGGGTAAGACCTATTGGGTGTAAGTGGATCTATAAGCGAAAGAGAGATGTAGATGGAAAGGTGCAAACCTTTAAGGCTCGACTCGTGGCAAAGGGTTATACCCTGGTCGAGGGAGTTGACTATGAGGAAACTTTCTCACCTATTGACATGCTCAATTCTATCAGGATACTTCTGTCCATAGCCACATTTTATGATTATGAGATATGGAAAATGGATGTCAAGATTGCCTTTCTTAATGGTAATCTTGAGGAGACCATCTATATGACTCATCCAAAGGGGTTCATAGTTCCAGATCAAGAGCAAAAAGTTTACAAGTTTAATAGATCCATTTATGGGCTGAAACAAGCATCTCGATCGTGGAACATTAGATTTGACACTGTGGTCAAGTCGTTTGGCTTTTATCAAAATATTGATGAGCCTTGTGTTTACAAGAAGATCATCAACAACTCAGTAGCTTTCTTGGTACTGTATATGGATGTATCCTACTCGTTGGGAATGATGTAGAATGTCTGACTGGCATTAAGAAATGGCTAGCTACCCAATTCCACATGAAAGATTTGGGTGAGGCATAGTACATTCTAGGGATCCAAATCATTCAGGATCGTAAGAACAAGAGGTTAGCCTTGTCTCAGGCACTTGTACATCGATCAAATGTTGATCAGGTAGAATGTAGGATTCCAAGAGGGGTTTGTTACCCTTCAGGCATGGAGTTATTTTGTCTAAGGATCAATGTCCTAAGACACCTCAAGAGGTTGAGGAGATGACACAGATTCCCTATGCTTCAGCTATAGGAAGCTTATTGTATGCAATATTGTATATCAGACCTGAAATTTGCTATGTAGTAGGGATTATCAGTCGGTATTAGCCCAATCCAAGATTTGATCATTGGACGGTGGTCAAGACGATCCTCAAGTATCTTTGGAGAACGAAGGACTACATGCTCGTGTATGGAGATAAGATCCGATCCTTATAGGATATATGGACTCTGACTTTCCGACTGATAGAGATTCTCACAAATCGACATCAGGGTTAGTGTTCACTCTGAATGGAGGGGTTGTAGTGTGGCGAAGCATCAAGAAAGGATGCATCGCGGACTCCACTATGGAAGCCGAATACATAACCGCTTGTGAAGCAGCTAAGAAGGTTGTTTGGCTGAGGAAATTTCTTCCAGATTTGGAAGTTGTTCCAAAAATGGATTTGCCTATCACTCTTTATTGTGATAACAACGAGGCTATGATAAATTCGAAGGATCCTCAGAGTCATCGTCGGGGCAAGCATATAGAGCGAAAATACCACTCTATCAGGGAGGTTGTGCATCACGGTGATGTGATAGTCACGAAGATCGCGTCAAAGCACATCATTGTCGATCCCTTTACAAAGGCTCTCATGACTAAAGTGTTCGAGGGTCACCTGGAGAGTCTGGGTCTGCGGGACATGCGGCATATTGTCTAGGGCAAGTGGGAGATGATACTAGGGTATGCCTTAGTTTATTGTATATTTTACATGTATTTTTCTTGTATTGTACATTAGTCTCCTGAGGCATTAGGACAAGTGGGAGATTATTGGGATTGGTGTCCTAATTCTCCCGGAGTCTCGTTGTTTGTACTTATACACATTGTTTATGAATAAAATAAGTGTTATTTCATTATGGCATTTACTCATACCCAATAAACAAAGCTCGATGGTTATCGTATGTAAACTTAAGCATGTATATGAGATCAACAAGTGGATCATGCCTTAAGTGATAACCTAAATAGGTCTGTAGTAGAAGTATTAAGGTGGGATACCTGATCCTGGTGACAATACGGATACGACACCACTTTGTAGAGGTTTGCAAGTGTTGTGAACTACTACAGATGGTTGATCCTGACCATTCATGTTGAGATATGCAAACGGAGGTGTCCTATACAAAGAGTTTGTATAAGACCGGACCACGAGATGATTTGTCTCTGTATATAATGTCATTGATACTGGAGAATTACATCTCACATAAATGACCATAGGTGACATGACCTCAATCCTAAGTGGTTTGGGAACTCCTGCCTTTGAGGGTCGTTCTTTGATTAGTATGGGTGAGAGTGGCCAGCTTGCCAACTCAACATGCCTACCTTTTTGGGTACTTGTCTGATTTGGGAGCTGGGAACTCAATTACACAAGATGGAAGATAGATTCCTCCCTTAAGGGTTTATTCCGGGGCTTGAACATAGTGCCAAACTTGTCTTTAGAAGAGGACTTAATCATAGTAGAACTATGACTTATATTCATTAGAGGGATCAGTGGAACTTAAGGAGTTTGATGTAACTACAGAAGCATAACGATTATTGGCCGAGCTTATACTGACGAGCGATCTGTGAAGTTTATCGCACTGTTGATTGGTTAAGATGGACACATAATATATTCTGTAGTAAGGAGAGTTCAGCTGTCGGTCTTATGTGGTATGCCTGGCAGTAACAGATGGTTAGATCCCATGACTAAAGTGTTTAATCAGTTTTCTGTACCGTTGAAGCTTCGAGGCTACAGGTCCATAAGATCCCCTGGTAGCTCAATTGATTCAGTTGAGGATCAGTCATGGTGTTGATTTGAAATGTTCAAATTGACAAGAGGAATTCAAATATATATGATATGATCGGTATGGTAGTATAGATACATCTAGTGGACGATTACATGTAAAATAAGAGTATACATAAAGTGCCATGAAATAGAAAAAGAGCTATGGTTTGTATGTTTCATAAGATGAAATATTAAAACTATAAGTTATAAACATAGTATGGTATGTTGGTTATAATATATAGTTATAATAATATTAATTATTGGATAATTATCTCTTTTTCTATAATAACCAATTGAGTGGGAGATTATTGGTGGTTTCATGGTAACCGTGAGATAAAAGGAAAATTGTTTTCCTAATTTTAGTAAGATTTGAAAAATGTAAATTTGAGATTTCCATTATTGGAAACTTCTAACAAAAAGGTTGTCAAGTAAATAAGATTTACTAAATGACAACTTGGAGAGATTAGAGGATCGTGGAGTGTTTCTACACGATAAACACTTAGCTGACCGATGAGCTAGGCAATCGCATAGCTTTTGTTAAACGATTGGGCATCATCTATACGATAAACACTTTCATCTCCCACTTGCTCGATCATTTACACGATTTTTCTCCTTCGGTCTCATCCTCTAACCAAGACTACAAAGAGTTCACACTCTGGATTCTTACACTGAGAATACCAAGGTAACCTTTTGTGGTGGTGTCATACTCAACTCGACACAATCAAGGTTCTATGGAGGTCGTTCGTGGTGTTCAGGGTGTTCGAGTTTGCTGTGATCGTGTTGTGTAGCGGTCGTAGTGTACAAACGTTTTTCTGTTGTCGTGCTACTATGATCGAGTATTCGTGATCGAGGGATCTTAAAGATGAGCCTTGAAAGGTATGTGAATTCTTCCCTTGATCGTGTAGTAAAGCATGCTGTAATTTCTGTTTTGCATATAGCCTGTTGTTTCCATTTGTGACTGTAATTGTGAAATTTGGAATGATCCTTTCGCTGCTCAGGGAAATCCTCGTGTCTGATTTCCTTCATAAATGGGTCTTCAAGAAAAAGGAGGGAATACCACCTTCAGAGAGCATTACATATAAAGCTCGAGTTGTTAGCTCAATGGATTCAAGTTGAGAATCAATGCATTACATTGGTGTCCGATTTCCAACAGTATGTGAATAACTGACTAAACTCTTTAGTCACGGGATCCTCCATCTGTTACCTACCAGGCACTCCACTAAAGACCAACAGTTGCACTCTCCTCACTACAGATATATTTCTGTGTCCATATCAACCAATCAACAGTGCGATAACCATTCACAGATCGCTCGTAAGTACAGTTGGGCCAATTTACCGTTTTGCCCCTTTAGTTACATATAACTCCTTAAGTACCATTGATTCCTCTAATGAACAATAAGTCGTAGTCCTACTATGACTGGCTCCTCTCTTCCAAAGAGAGGATGAGGCCACTATGTTCAAGACCCGAAATAAACCCTTAAGAGAGCAATCTATCTACTTACCTCCGCTTTGGGGAATGAGTGAATTGCGTCTTGGGTAACTGAGTTCCCAGCTCCCCAATCAGACAAATCCCCAAAAAGGTAGGCTTGTTGAGCTGGCAATCTGACCACTCTCACCCATACTAATCAAAGAACCGCCCTCAAATGCAGGAGTTCTGAAAACACTCAAGATTAAGGACATTTCACCTATGGTCGTTTTAGTGAGATGTAAGTCTCAATTATCAATGACGTTATATAAAGAGACTAATCATCTCGTGGTCCGGTCTTATACAAACTCTTTGTATAGGACACCCTCACTTACATGTCTCCACATGAAAGGTCAAGATCAGAACATCTGTAGTAGTTCACAACACTTATAATCCTCTACAAAGCGGGCCGTATCCGTAGTGTCACTGGGATAAGATATCCCTCCTTAATCCGTATACTACAGACCTTTTAGGTTATTACTTAAGGCATGATCCACTTGTATATCTCATATACATGCTTAAGTTTACATACAATAACCACGGATCTTTGTTTATTGGATGTGAGTAAATGCAAATAAAATAACTCTTATTTTATTCATAACAATGTGTACAAAGTTTAGTTTACAAACTACGAGACTTTGCGAGAATTAGGACACCAATCTCAACAATCTCCCACTTGTTCTAATGCCTCAGGAGACTAATGTACAATACATTAATAAACAAGTACAATATACAATAAACTAGGGTATACTTTATACCCCAGTATCATCTCCTACTTGCCCTAGATAAAATGTCACATGTCCCATAGACCCAGACTCTCTAAATGACCCTCGAACACTTTAGCCGTGAGGGCCTTTGTAAAGACATCAACAACGTTGTGCATTGACGCAATCTTCGTGACTATCACATCACTATGATGCACAATCCTTGATCAAATGATATTTTCGTTCTATATACTTGCCTCTACGATGACTCCGAGGTTCCTTTGAATTTGCCACAGCCCCGCTATCATCACAATAGAGAGTGATTAGCAAAGACATATTTCAAACAACTTCCAAATCTGTAAGGAATTTCCTCAGCCAAACAGCTTCTTTAGCAGCTTCACAAGTGGCTACGTATTCGGCTTCCATAGTGGAGTCCATGATGCATCCTTGCTTGATGCTTCGCCACACTACAACCTCTCCATTTAGAGTGAACACTAATCCTAATGTCGATTTCCAAGAATCTCTAATAGTCTGAAAGTCTGAATCTATGTATCCTGTAGGATCAAATCCTTATCTCTATACACGAGCATGTAGTTCCTCATTCTTCAAAGACACTTGAGGATTTTTTTGACCACCGTTCAGTGATCTAATCCTAGATTGGATTGATAACGACTGACAATCCTTACTACATAGAAAATGTTAGGTCTAGTGCATAACATTGCATACATTAAGCTTCCAATAGTTGAAGCATAGAGAATCCGTCTCATTTCCTCAACCTCTTGAGGTGTCTTAGGACATTGATCCTTAGACAAAACAATTTCATGCCTGAAGGGTAATAAACCTCTCTTGGAATCCT
>NW_024064792.1:36012-38790 GCF_009727055.1 Benincasa hispida | reverse complement strand
AATTTGACCGCATTGTCAAATTTAATGTTCCACGATCTAGATGCTTGTTTTAGCCTATAAATGGACTTATTAAACTTTCAAACTCTTTGCTCTTGATTAGGAACAATGAACCCTTCTGGTTGAGCCATGTAGATGGTATTCTCAAGATTACCATTAAGAAATGCAGTCTTGACGTCCATTTGCATATCTCATAATAAAAAAATGTGACTATGGATAGGAGTATCCTGATAGACTTCAACATGACAACAGGTGAGAAAGTTTCCTCATAGTCCACTCCCTCATCCTGGGTATAACCCTTTGCCACGAGTCTAGCCTTAAAGGTCTGCACCTTTCCATCTACACCTTGTTTTCTCTTGTAGATCCACTTACACCCTATAGGTTTTAACCCATTAGGCTGATCCACAAGTTCCTAGACATTTTGAAGTACATAGACTCCATCTCCTGGTTCATGGCTTTAATCCACTCATCTGTCAACATCCTCCATTGCTTGCTTAAAAGACGATAGATCCTCGACCCCATCATCAGAAATGATGTTATGGACTTCAGTCAAACACATGTAGTGATCCGGTGGATTCATAACCCTCCCACTACGTCAAGGTAGTCTCAACTCTTGAGATGCTTGACTAAATGAACCGACATCAACAACTCTTGTTGATCTATTAGTCTATTCAACAACTCTTGTTGAACCCTCAGTAGTCTCACTAGAAATTTCATGTAAAACAAGCTTACTTCATGGTTTATGATCCTGGATGTAGTATTCTTCCAAGAAGATAGCATTTCTTGACACAAACACTTTGTTCTCGCTCGGATCATAAAAGTATCCACCCCTCGTTTCCCTGGGGTTGCCTACAAAGAGGCAAACTTTCGAACGTGGTTCCAACTTCTTTGGGTTAGCCACAAGCATGGGGATCGAAAATTCCCAAATCCTGAAGTGGCGTAAACTACTTTATGGCCTCTCCACAACTCAAAAGGTGTTTCAGAAACACTTTTCGAGAGAATGTTGTTCAGAATATAACATGTAGTCTCCACTGCAAAATCCCAAAACGAGTCTGGAAGATGAGCATAACCCATCATAGACAGAACCATGTCCAATAAGGTTTTGTTTCTTCTTTCTGATACACCATTCTGCTGAGGTGTACTTGGGCTCGAGAGTTAGGATGTGATTCCATGTTCTATCATATAGTTTTGGAATTTGAGGTCCATATACTCTCCATCACGATCAAATCGTAGTGTTTTTATCTTCTTAACTAACAAGTTTTCAACTTCAGCCTTATACTTCTTGAACTTGTCAAGGACTTCCGACTTACGTTGCATAAGATAGAGATACCCATACCTTGAATAATCATTTGTGAAAGAGATAAAATATTCATACCCACCTCGAGCTGTAACACTCATAGGACCACAAAGGTTTGAATGTATAAGCTCCAAGGTTTTCTTGGCTCTATAACCTTTTCCAGTAAAAGGTCGTTTGGTCATCTTGCCTTCAAGGCATGATTCACACACCAACAAGGAGTTTTCTTCTAAACTCTTTAAAAGTTCACATTTCACCAACTACTCAATCCTATTGTGGTTGATGTGACCTAACCTTAGAAGCCAAAGATGGGCATTTTTCTTAGGAGAAATCTTTGGTCTTTTTGCAGTTGTCGTTGTGCTGAACATTTCAGTATTAAGCAAGGCTTTTATGACTAACGACCTTAGTACATACAAGTTATTTTCCATTGAACCGAAACCAATCTCCATACCATTCTTGAAAATAAATACTTTACTCTCAGAAAAGGAGACGGTATAACCTTTTCAATGAGACAAGAAACCGAGATTAAGTTCCTCTTGATATGAGGAACTACAAAAATATTATCCTGTAACAGATAATATTTCTTGTCGAAAAATAACTTCAGCCTGCCTACAGTAACAGTTGAAACAACCTCACCAATACCAACCTGAAGAGCCACTCTCCCTGTGGAGACATTTGCCAGGAACTATGTAACGCCCTAGGTCCAGGATTCAGAAAATTCGTGACATCTTAAGAAAATTTCCAGGAGGTCACCCAACATAGGATTGCTCCAAGCTAAGCACACTTAATTTTAGAGTTCTTATGATTGAGCCACCGAAAAGGAATGTGAACCTTGTTGGTATAGGTAGTAATTTTCAATTCTTTTAAGCCTTTATTAACCATACTTTCATGTCCTCAGGATCCCTCTCATTCAGATGTGATATCGGTTCATTCATGTACCCCTCTTGAACTCGGGTCGTTACAAACTAAATTCTTGGTAGGAAGAACTGACGTGGTTAATAGCACCTAAATCAAGTATCCAAGTAGAATCATCATTTTCTACCAAACACGTCTCCAAGACCAATAAATCACATTTACTGTCTTTAGTCTTCCTCATTTTTTGGAGAGTAGTGAGATCACAGTCAGAACCTAAATAAGCTCAAGTTCCATTTCAGAGAACACTTCTCGTCGATGAACTTCACCAGAGTCAGCAACACTTGCTTTCTCTAACTGGATATAATCAAGATGAACTCCAATAAATGTATATGGTTACTCTAAGTTTTTTTCCCAAATCGGAGGTATTTTCCCATTTGGATTGGTACTTGGGGCCAAAAACTCTAGGGCCTAAATGACGGGTCATTACTTACGGGAATTGTTAAGTAAGTTAATTGATTTCTTGAACCAAATTCAATGATGGGCTAGTCATTTATAGGAGCAAAGAGTTTGTTTCTGGTATTAATGGCTGGTGAGAATGTCTGAATTCAGAGAGGATAAATTGACCACCCTTG
>NW_024064792.1:9642-35505 GCF_009727055.1 Benincasa hispida | reverse complement strand
CTTGATATTGATGAACTGCACAAAATCCATCTGAAGGGGGATGCTCCTAGGGCGCCACGAATGAGTGCAAGAATGATCTCACAGTGCGAACCAATGAAGGAGACCGCAGGACATGTTGACACACACCCTTCAACCACTTTCTGTAAATACTCTCTCCATCTACCTTGATATTGACTCATGCAAACACCATCCAAAGGGGGATGCTCCTAGGGCACCACGAGGCCAAGCATGAATCTCACGGCGTGAACATTCAGGAAGAAACATAAGTGGAATCATTGACATATCATATATATCTCTTCCTCCCACTGAGTATTATATAACCTAGGGTTTAGTTTACTTAGAAAAAACACGGCTAAGAATTTTAACTAAGTGACTTTTTAGGTTTGCCCAAGAGTAACTTTTACCAACTTTTACTCATCATTGATTAAACTCTTTAACGAAGTCTTTGGTCAACTGTCGCATGCTTGTAGCAAATCTATCTAATTCACCTTTCCAGGTAAATTCCCAGGTAGGGGTGTTCCGTTTCCGTCAGCTTAAGTACCCCAGCCTAGGCAAAACTCGCCTTAGACAAAAGGTCCCTTATAGATAGATTTAATAAAAATTTAATCTTTTATGCCAATCAATTTAATCCTATTGAACCGATTTAAAAGATTAAACTTAGGTGTCTAATCTCATTAGAACCTTGAACTTAGGTCTATCTCAATCCAATTTTGAAACCCTTTTAAAACATGAGTTTGCCTAAGTTCACATGTAACTCTTTCTTATCGATTTTAGTTCTAATTTCCATTTAACGCTTATAACAGGAAACAACTAAAACCAACACAATGCAAAGCTACACATACAAGGCATTCATGACGCTTATAAACAAGCCTAAGTGTCATGCTCCATGCATTGTTCATTCATTGCTACTTTTATATAACACTTATACAACCAAGAAATGAACCAAGAAAATATGCTTCCATTCACCCTTAGACTATAACTCTTATAATGTAAAGATGATGCATGAAAATGCTTACTGCATGCATAAATATAACTCTTATATTTCATGATGCATGCGCAAGCTCTCTTGTAATTTCATCATGCCAAAAACTATATTATAACACTTATAATATATGATGCATGAATAATTGCATAACCTAAGGTGGGTTTCAAAACTATATGTCATACACTATGCCATATAAACAATATACATCTCATGTATATTAAATAAAAGTTTATGAACCGGGATAATTAGCCTCAAATCCTCAAAAAACAAAGCTAACTACTACAAATAGCAATGAGTCACCAATTCAAATAGGCGAACCGGGTCTTGAACCGTCCGGGCGAAGAAACGCGTCTCCTTTGATCATGTAACAAACTCCTTGCGATTGCCTACATGAGAGAGTAAACGCTTTACTCAATCATTTACCAACACTTCACTCAATCATTTACCAACGCTTCCTGAGTTTAAATGATCGTTTAGCAACGATTGTGTACCTTTGACTATGCAATGAAGCATGAAGGCACGCGATCGTGCATCGCACAACATGCAATGCAAGCCTTAAGCGATCGACTAAACGACATGATGCGATGAAGCAAAATCATCTAAACGATCGCTGAACAAGCGCGAGGTATAGCATACCGGGTGATCGTGTAGTCAGTGACTATACGATGAAGCATGATAACTACATTATCGTTTAGTGCGCGCACCTTTTATTAAACGATGAGCATCAAATGCTCTATAAGATCATCTACCTCCAGTGTCCACACTATCATGTAACCAATGCTACACGATAGAGCAAACACTTTACCCCGTCGTTTAGCATAACATTAGCCAAACGATCGTTTAGTAAATACTACAGGATCGTGCAGAACATTTCTATACGATCATTCAGCCAAATCTCAACAATCGTTTACCTTAGGCTAAACGATACGACCAACCTTTGGTTTTCTTCCTCGATGAGAACCCCATCTCCATGCTTCGAAACTTCATCACAAACGACTCAAAAACTTCAAACACTTTGAATTACAGACTAGATTGCTTGTTAATTATGCCCAAAAACGTAGGAACCCTTACAAATTAACACTTTGTAATCGTAAAGAAAGCTTTAAAAAGAGACAATTAACCTGTAAACATTCATCAATACATCCACAAACGCATTTAACCTTTAAATGCAATGCTGAAAACCTACCACGACTGTAACAGAAGTTCAAAACAGAAATGAAATTTGGAATATTAGAATAACCTGGCTCTAATACCAATTGAAGGAAATCAAGCTTGAGGATTTCCATTAGCAACGAAAGGATCGTTCCAAATTCCATTCGAATCGAACACAAACAACTACAGTACTAGAAACACAAACTAACAGGTCATGCAACAACTAGATATTACAGCATGCTAAATGATAGAATCAAAGGATAGAGTATGAGTACCTTTGAAGAACCATTCTTCAAACTCCCTCGATCAATCTACATGCTTCCACAGTATAACAACACGAAATGCAACGATCGATGCACAATACGATCAACAGCACGAACACAATGAATGACCAACGACTCCTCGAAACCAATCAAGTTTAGTGAGGATACCACCACAATGGTTACCTTGGTATTCTAAATGTGAGAATCCAGGAGTTATGGGCTCTGTATGATCTTGGCTTGAGGAAGAGACTGGAGGACAATGATCGTGTAGACGATCGAGCAAGTGGAAGATAGGAAGTTTTCTATTGTATAGACGATGTGCTCGAGTAAATGGCAACCTATCATATAGACAAATCCACTCGATTGTTTAGCTATGATCAGCTGATGAACTATCGTATAGTCAAAACTCCATGATCGTTTAGTCTCTGTGAGCTATCGCTTAGTGAAACACTTTCACTTGATAGCTTGTCCGTGAGTAACTTTCTGAATGAAGTAACTCTCTAAATTTAGAAAAACATTTTTCCTTTTATCTCACGGTTACATAAAACCACCAATAACCTCCCACTCAATCGGTTATTAGAGAAAAAGATTTAATTATCATATAATTAATTTATTATAAATAAATATGATAACAAACTTAACCTATTATATTTATAACCTATAGTTTTAATATTTCATCTCATGAAACATACAAACCATAGTTCTTTTTCTATTTTATGGTACTTAATGTAAATCATATTTACATTAATCCTCCATTTGATGTATCTCATACATCACACCAATTATATCATATATAATTGAATTTTCTCTTGTTAATTTGAACACTTCAAACTAACTCCAAGAACTGATTCTCGACTTGAATCCAATGAGCTACCAAAGGGGACCTTATGAATCTGTAGCTTGAAGCTCCAACCGTACTTGAATAACTGACTAAATTCTTTAATCACGGGATCCACCATCCATTAACTGCCGGGCACTCCACAAAACACCGACAGCTGCACTCTCCTCACTACAAATATATTTCTATCTCCATATCAACCAATCAACAGTGTGATAACCCTTCACAGATTGCTCGTAAGTACAGTTGGGCCAATTTACTGTTTTTCCCCTGTAGTTACATCTAACTCTTTAAGTACCACTGATTCCTCTAATGAACAATAAGTCATAGTCCTACTATGACTGGGTCCTCTCTTCCAAAGAGATGATTTGGTCACAATGTTCAAGATCCAGAATCAGCCATTAAGGGAGCAATCTATCTACTTACCTCTTCTTCGAGGAAGGAGTGAATTCTGTCTTGTGTAACTGAGTTCTCAACTCCTCAATCAGACAAATCCCCAAAAAGGTAAGCTTGTTGAATTGGCAATCTGACCACTCTCACCCATACTAATCAAAGGACCGCCCTCAAAGACAGGAGTTCCCAAAACACTCAGCATTAAGGTCATGTCACCTATGGTCGTTTTAGTGAGATGTAAGTCTCAATTATCAATGGCATTATATAAAGAGAATAATCATATCGTGGTCCGATCTTATACAAACTCTTTGTATAGGACACCTCCGCTCGCATGTCTCCACATGAATGGTCAGGATCAGACCATCTGTAGTAGTTCACGACACTTGTAAACCTCTACAAAGCAGGCTATATCCGTAGTGTTACCAGGATAAAGTATCTCTCCTTACTCCATATACTACAGACCTTTTAGGTTATTACTTAAGGCATGATCCACTTGTATATCTCATATACATGTTTAAGTTTACATACAATAACCACGTATCTTTATTTATTGGATATGAGTAAATGTAAATAAAATAACTCTTATTTTATTCATAAAAATGTTTACAAAGTTTAGTTTACAAACTACAAGACTCCGAGAGAATTAGGACACCAATCCCAACAAAATAAATCTTTGTATGGGTTCAAGTAGTCTCCAAGGCAGTGGTACAAACTATTTGACAGCTATATAGTTGGACTATGCTATAACAGAAGTCTATATGATTGTTGTGTATATCATAACAATTCAGAAAATATTCTCTCTAATAATACTGTTTTCTCTCTGTCTCGTGAACGTAGCTAACACACCATTTGTGAACCACGCATATTTGTATGTTGATACTTTTTATGTTTTTTTGTATTCTTTAATTGTTGATTATGTAACATAAGCAAAATCACAAATGTGAAAGACACCTGTAAAATATTATTCTAAAATTGATACCCACTACAATTTTTAAAGCCCAAAAAAAAATTATAAAAAAAGTATCTCAACCTAATGAAAAATAGACTAAGAGGAGAAAAAGAAAAAATGCTCTGTCCAAAATAAAAAAAAATAATGAGTTTTTCAGTATAATAAAAAAGAACATGCGTCTTGCGACTGAAAGAAAGATTAAAAAGTTGATAAAATATTAACATTTCGTTGCTAGTAGAAACATAACTCAACAAAAACAATCAATTAATTGCATTTTTGCAAATAGGTTTTAATGGTATCAAATATTTGCTAATTCAATTATTGGCTTGTGTTTGGACATTCTTGATATGAGATTTCGTCTGTTACTGTAATAAATGCACTACAAAATTAGTATCAATTCTTTTTAATTTCTTAAATAATGTTTAGAGAGATTATGTTACTAGATTTGAGTTTTGAACTAATAGTACGTGTCAATTATCGCTAAACTATATATTATCTTACAAATCGTATAAACTAATTTCACACATTCAAAATAATATTACAAGTCGTACATAAGTTTAGTTCATCTTTGCATATGAAATCTAGCAAGAAGCACTTTCTAATCTTTATTTATACAAAGATGCTTAAAATCTTGTTTAATTTGTCAAAAACAACTTAGCTCAATTGACTTCAAGTTTAATTTCTTGTTTAATTTCTTCCAAATTAGAACACTCAAACATTTAAATTATTTTTCTCTTTAACAAACTTAAAACCTTTACACAATTGGAATAAAATTCCCATAAGATAGAGATATTTAGGAGNCTCCATATCAACCAATCAACAGTGTGATAACCCTTCACAGATTGCTCGTAAGTACAGTTGGGCCAATTTACTGTTTTTCCCCTGTAGTTACATCTAACTCTTTAAGTACCACTGATTCCTCTAATGAACAATAAGTCATAGTCCTACTATGACTGGGTCCTCTCTTCCAAAGAGATGATTTGGTCACAATGTTCAAGATCCAGAATCAGCCATTAAGGGAGCAATCTATCTACTTACCTCTTCTTCGAGGAAGGAGTGAATTCTGTCTTGTGTAACTGAGTTCTCAACTCCTCAATCAGACAAATCCCCAAAAAGGTAAGCTTGTTGAATTGGCAATCTGACCACTCTCACCCATACTAATCAAAGGACCGCCCTCAAAGACAGGAGTTCCCAAAACACTCAGCATTAAGGTCATGTCACCTATGGTCGTTTTAGTGAGATGTAAGTCTCAATTATCAATGGCATTATATAAAGAGAATAATCATATCGTGGTCCGATCTTATACAAACTCTTTGTATAGGACACCTCCGCTCGCATGTCTCCACATGAATGGTCAGGATCAGACCATCTGTAGTAGTTCACGACACTTGTAAACCTCTACAAAGCAGGCTATATCCGTAGTGTTACCAGGATAAAGTATCTCTCCTTACTCCATATACTACAGACCTTTTAGGTTATTACTTAAGGCATGATCCACTTGTATATCTCATATACATGTTTAAGTTTACATACAATAACCACGTATCTTTATTTATTGGATATGAGTAAATGTAAATAAAATAACTCTTATTTTATTCATAAAAATGTTTACAAAGTTTAGTTTACAAACTACAAGACTCCGAGAGAATTAGGACACCAATCCCAACAAAATAAATCTTTGTATGGGTTCAAGTAGTCTCCAAGGCAGTGGTACAAACTATTTGACAGCTATATAGTTGGACTATGCTATAACAGAAGTCTATATGATTGTTGTGTATATCATAACAATTCAGAAAATATTCTCTCTAATAATACTGTTTTCTCTCTGTCTCGTGAACGTAGCTAACACACCATTTGTGAACCACGCATATTTGTATGTTGATACTTTTTATGTTTTTTTGTATTCTTTAATTGTTGATTATGTAACATAAGCAAAATCACAAATGTGAAAGACACCTGTAAAATATTATTCTAAAATTGATACCCACTACAATTTTTAAAGCCCAAAAAAAAATTATAAAAAAAGTATCTCAACCTAATGAAAAATAGACTAAGAGGAGAAAAAGAAAAAATGCTCTGTCCAAAATAAAAAAAAATAATGAGTTTTTCAGTATAATAAAAAAGAACATGCGTCTTGCGACTGAAAGAAAGATTAAAAAGTTGATAAAATATTAACATTTCGTTGCTAGTAGAAACATAACTCAACAAAAACAATCAATTAATTGCATTTTTGCAAATAGGTTTTAATGGTATCAAATATTTGCTAATTCAATTATTGGCTTGTGTTTGGACATTCTTGATATGAGATTTCGTCTGTTACTGTAATAAATGCACTACAAAATTAGTATCAATTCTTTTTAATTTCTTAAATAATGTTTAGAGAGATTATGTTACTAGATTTGAGTTTTGAACTAATAGTACGTGTCAATTATCGCTAAACTATATATTATCTTACAAATCGTATAAACTAATTTCACACATTCAAAATAATATTACAAGTCGTACATAAGTTTAGTTCATCTTTGCATATGAAATCTAGCAAGAAGCACTTTCTAATCTTTATTTATACAAAGATGCTTAAAATCTTGTTTAATTTGTCAAAAACAACTTAGCTCAATTGACTTCAAGTTTAATTTCTTGTTTAATTTCTTCCAAATTAGAACACTCAAACATTTAAATTATTTTTCTCTTTAACAAACTTAAAACCTTTACACAATTGGAATAAAATTCCCATAAGATAGAGATATTTAGGAGTTCAGGAGGAATGAAACAAAATATCATATATTTATTAGATAACATAGGGTTTCATCTCAAAACTAATTGACAATGTGAGAATAAATAGCCTATATAACTTATTCTAAGGTTCATTGATTTTTCTAAGGTGGGATGCTCAATGTGTCCCTTCAATATGACACCTATTGGGTTTATCATTCTTGATTAGAATTTGGATCAAATGTCCGTTTGAGCTTGATGGACTCTTATACTATTATATTAAATAATATAGTATTCTATTTTTAAATTAGTTGAAAATGAAAGGAATAGTTAATGTATCTATTTACCTTTTTAAGTTTAACGTGTAGTTTTTAATATTTAAAGTAGAGGAAAAGAAAAACAACTAGTTTTTCTACACGTGTCTTGGCAGGAAAAACTTTTCTTGTTTCCTTTTTAGGCAAAGAAATAATATCTACTCTCTCTTGGGTTTGCCCCGGGGTTTAGGGCTTGATAGTAAGAAATTCATGTTGTATCGGGCAAAAAAAAAAAAAGAAAGTGCTTATTTGGCTAATAGATATAAATATGTCCATGAAAATCTCGTCTTTGTATTGTTTATGCAAGTCAAATAAAAGGGGTGAACCATGTTTGAACACTTCTTCAAACATAATATATTTTTCTTTTATTCTTAAATATAATTTTGTTGATTATTTATTTGTGTGTGTCCGATCACATGTTTCCAACAATATAATGGGTGATCTCAAAAGTAGATGCTTGGCTAAACATCCTAGCCTAAAAAAGAATGGCCCAACGGGTCATCCTTTAGGTGCAACTCTAAGAGTCCAACCCTAGAAAGCAAGGAGACCGACTTATAAGGTCGGCCATGAAGGTTATTAATGACCTTAAGGGTCAACTTAACCCAATTGCATCTATTTCTAGGTCCATCAACAAAAGTTAACGTAGTTTGAGAAAGACAATCCAACTCTAGCAAAGTTCGGATCAAGATGCACACACGATAAGTAAAAACTGTTTTGACCATTCATTATGTGACAATCTAATTAATGATACAAGAAATTAATTAGTCAAATAATCATTACAAACCAAGACTTGTATATTAATTTAGATATCAACCGTCATAAAAGCATATATAGTTGGATATCAAATGAGAAAAGAAAGGGTAAAAAGAACATTTCATAAATGAGCACGATGAAAATTGACATAAGTGACTCGACTTTGGAGATAAATTAGGTTGAAAAACAAAAAGAATACATAAGTGAAGTTTGAAAAACAGAAAATATATAGTGTATGATCCTAGAAATGAATCAACAAAATTTTTGCAAAGCCCTTTGATAATGTTCACACTTGAATTTTTCCAACTTGGTTGCGAGTTTGGCTTGCTTGTATTCAAATTTGCTTCTAGAAATTTCCATTTCCCCATATTTTATCTTGAGATCTCTTACTTTTTCAGTATCCATCAAACTGACATCAACTCCTTCATCGTAAAGAAAGCCAACAAATTCTTTGGACATTAAATCATTGGACAAATCAAACTTCACACCCACCGTTGATCTCATCGGACTTAACGACCATACATTTTCATCACCATTCCATGCATTTCCTCTTTTATTCTTCTTTCTTTTTTTCGTCTTATTCTTCTGTGAATGCTTCTTTTCTTCTTCGTCTTTCCGACTCTCGTCCTCCATAGCTCGCTGCTTCTCTTCCTATAATACAACATTCCTAAACTAATTAAATCAAAAATCCCATAACTCAATATATTGAAACACAAACAACTCAAAATCATAACTATCCTTATGCATCACATTCTCATCACATGGACAAAAAATGAAGTAAAATATAAAAAAAAAATACTTTAAGTGCATCTCGAACTGCATCTATCTATATTGTTCGATTATGATTTGCACATGACAAATTCAATTTACTTCGATATTAAAATATTTTGTTTTTTATGTGTGTGATGAGAGTGTGATGTATAAAAATTGGTACATTTAAGAAAAACACTCAAATATTGCTAAAATTGACATTTAGCAAATTGTGATTGAACACAATTTGGTAGGCAGATACACTTAAACATTATTCTTCTTCTTATTATTAATTTTGTTTTAGAAATCTCTGAGTCACATGAGTACAGGTTTAAAAATGGGAGAATAAAAAGGAGAGAAGAAGAGAAAGGAGAATGATAGAAAAGACAAAAATTTAAATACTATTTTGGTCGATGTATTTTTAATTTTGTTCATTTTGATTCATCTACTTTCAACTTTGATTCATTTTGATTCTCGTAATTTGAACTTTGGTTCATTTTGATCCTTGTAATTTGAACTTTGGTCCATTTTTGTCTTTGGAATTTAACAAAAAGTGACAATTTTTATCCTTTAAACTGAAAATGAAGGGATCAAAATAACAACGTTTTTAAAAGTATAAGGACGAAGGAACATTTTTAAAGTATAAAGATCAAAATGATAAAAATTAAAAGTATAGAAATCAAAATCAACAATTTAAAAGTATAAAGACTTAACGGAAATCGAAAGTATAAAGACTAATGTAGTGTTAAATAATAATAAAAACAAAGTATATGTGATACCTGGGTGAGTGAGGTCTCTAGGTTTTGTGTTTCTTGTGTTTCTTCAGCCAAAATTCGAAGTGATGAGAAGGAAAAAGTCTCTTTTATGTTTTGTTTTTGACCTAAATTCCATTCATTAATCAACGGAATTTTAAAATTAAATTATATATGGTGTTAATTAGGGAAATAATTTCATCATGATTAAGGGCCAAAAAGATTCCGCCTTAAGAATTATATATTACACGAATCTTTCCTTCTTTAAAAAAATTAATTTTATTTCTGAAATGGTATAAAATATGAGAAATATAGATCTAAATGTAGAACTTGGCGAATACAAAAAAAGAAAAAAACAAGACAAATAAAGTAAAAATTGGAAATGGAAAATGGGAAATTACAACCTAGACCACCTGCATTATATAATTTAAATTATCAATTGACCCAAAAGTTTATGTTGATGGGTGGAGGTAATTTATCTTATATCATCTTCTATGAAGTATAGACACAGATACGACTACACGATACGGATACGATCAGATACAACGATTCGTCAATTTCTAAAAAACTAAGATACGGATACTTCTAAAGATGCGTCATTTTTTTTTAATTTTTTTTAATATATATATTTCTAAAAAAAGAGGATACTGATACGTTGAAGATACATTTTTTTTCTTTAAAAAAATCTAGGATATAGATAAATTTAGCATACAAGTTAATAACAATAGCACAAAATAGAATACAAACATTGAAATACAATTAAAAAAAAAAAAAAGCAACATCTAAGATGTTGAAGTACAATAGTTAATAAAATGCAATAGAAAAATGACTCATATTGCAAAGAAGAAGAAGAATATTAGAGAGAGAAGTATGAAGATAAACGAAGAACTTATTGTTGAAGATATCCAAATGGTTTATATTTTGGTGGACTTTGTGGGGATTCAAATGTGAAGATGGAGATTAGATGATTCTAGTCTAGGTTTGGTCCGTTATTTTTTCCTTTTAATTTTGGACTCCAGTAGTGAGCTTTTTAAATATGCTACTAATTTTAGATTGGGAAAGATTAGATGAGTTAGTTATATTTTTTCTTTAAAAAAAAGTACGCAATAGAGTATCTGAAAGTATAGATACGTCAAATCGCATGTCAGATACGTATCTGGGAAGTATCTGGAAGTATCGGTATCTGATACGTGTCTGATACTAATTTTTTGCCTCACATAAAGTATCTGTGCTTTATAGATCATCTCACATCTTCAAATCGGGGACGATGAAGTGGAGCTGTGAAAAAAATGGTGGGAAAGAAGGAAAGAGAAATTCTATGGGGACTATAGGTTAAATGAAGGAACTCAACAACAATTCTTTCGATTTTAAAAGTTATACAAGTGCTTTATGATCCAAATTCATTGAGGTTTGATTTCCCTTAAGAATATTATGAAAAAGAAAGAGAAAAAAGCGCAAAATAAATAAATAAATAAATGGACTGTTTTTTAAATATAGAAAAAATGAACCAAAATATTTACAACGTTTATCATTGATAGTTTTTTAAAATTTTTAGACACTGATACACATCTATCAATGTCTATCAACGTCTATCATTGATAGTTTTTTTAAATTTTACTTTATCTTGTAAATATTTTCAACAGTTTTAGCATTTAAAATAATTTTCCTAAATAAATAAATAAAATAGTGGCTATGGAGTGAAATTCGAAGATGAAGAAGGAAAAGGACGTGATCTACTATCGTTGTATCTATGTTAGGTTCGGGTAGTGTAATTTGGGATGAAGTGTGATATATAATTTCTTTTGCAAAAAATCAAAAAGTTATGTTATTGTTATACATAAGGATATACCTAATATGAGGTACATTATTCATGTACTACATATTGATTAAGTTAATTGTAACAATTACACATTTTATGTCATTGATATACTCAATAAGAAAGGTATTTCAATAATGTATATAAATATGAGATATGAATTCAATGATACATAAAATTAAAGTATATCAATGGTAGACATTTCAATTACTACTAATGTGCTACTAAAAACATAAACACATCTCAAAGTATACATATTGATATATCACTCTACCATATCAACACTCATTCGAAATCTATTTCAAATAAAACAACGGTATAATTTTAAGTATAGAAAAATATAGATTTATCACTAATATATTTTTTTTAGTTAATGAGATTACCTAAAATATTATCTTTGCATGTTGATTTTCTTTTTTTCTCTTTGTTGTCTTTCATGTGTTTCTCAATGTTAAGGCAATTAGGAAATATATAGGACTAAAATAAAGAATGAAGAAGCTTCTTCTATTGAGTGATTTGACTATTGCTTGGAGTTTATGTACTCTTAATGGTTAGAGAACACTTCGATTTATTGATGTCAAAAGAACTCTAGAGATTCCTCATTATTGACCGAAGAACTCGGTTTTATAGAAAATTACATAGTTACCAATTCTAGAATTTCACATATTCCAGAAGTTGTCACATAAAAGAGCTTAAAAAGAATTAATTAGAATTACAAAGTATAATTTTAACACTTAAATCTTTATATGTAAAAACTTGATTTAGTTTTAAAAAATTGGCTTAAAGGAATGGTGAAAAAGAACAAGCATATGTTTTTTTTAAACAAAATATCATGAAAAGATTGTAATCAAGAATGGTCTTGTTTTCAAGAAGAAAAAAAAATATTTGAAACCAAATAAGTTTGACAAACAATCACACAACATCATTTTAGATGAAAGAAGTAAGAAAATTTATAATATGATAGATATAAATACTAATATTTCATTTATCTGTTTTCACGTCAACATAATATTTTTAAAATGGTACGAAGAATAATATTTAGTACGAACAAAGGGAGATTTAAAAAAAAATAGAAGATTTACCTAGAAAACAGTATGGAGACATCAGAAATCAGCCACATATTTAAACTATATGTACAATAAAAGATCTAGAAAAGAAGAAAAGAAACTAGTACAATTTTTTTGTGGCTTCATGATTTGACCTTATTAGAGAAAAGGCAAGTAAAGCAAGATCTTGTTCTAGTTACAAAATTAGATAAAGAATATATATATAAAAAAAAGTAGGTATACTAATATGATATGATGATTCACTTATATTTAGGGGGAAAAAAAAAGAATGGTAGGATTTTAATTATTTCAAGGAAGATAGAAATATATAATATAAAAAATTAAAATAACATTCCCAAGTACATGAAGACAAGTAAATTAATGTGTTATATTATGCTATGGAATCAGGAGGAAGAAAGCCATTGTTTGCAAATAGCATATCTAAAATTGATGAAGTTAATATCAATTTCAGCCTCCTTGAAATGAAACTCAGCAGAAGTAAGCTTTTTTTGGAGCCGAGGTTTTGAGGATTTTTTTTGTAAGAGAAGATGGGTCCAAATAGTCTCTTCGTCAAACCCTTGTTTTGCCAAATATGCATCAAACCGACGATATTACAACTCTTTCATTTTCTTCTTCTAAATTATTGACCTCTTTTCCTTCTTCTTTTTCACCCTCATTAGAATCAACATTATTATTATTCTCAGTGTAATATTTGACTTTCTTTTCATCAAGATCGGAAAAAGATTTGGAGGTTTGGAGTTCAAATCTCCACATTCTTTATCTAATTTGTTAATGAATCAGGAACAACTAGTGCTTCAAACTTACCACTTCCTCCTTTAATCAAATCTGCAAGACCAAACCTTAAAATGAACAAATAATAATAATAATAATGAAAATAAAGTAAAAGTTAAAATAATAAGAGATCCATCGCCAACATGAGCATACACTCAACTGGTATATTAAAACATTGAAACAAAACTTGGGTGAACTTTTTTTTGTGCCGTCTAAAGTTAGAAACCAATAAAAATATGTAATGTTAAATGTGACCTTTTAAAAAAAAAAAAATCGTTTTACTATGTTTAAAAAAAGAGTATTGGAGTAGACTCTACATAATCATTGTCTTTAAAACTTTTAACTATCAATTTTCGAGATTTGGAAATTTGATTCTCGTGTAAAAAAAAAAACTCTATAGATTCTTAGTTAATGATGCTAGAAAATAGATTTCTAGAAAAGTAATCATTTTCACATCTTCCCAAAAACTAAAAGCATATATATTTTAAAACAATCACATTGAAGAACTTAAAGAATTAATTGAAAGTTACCAATTACACATTTTAACACTTAAATCATTATATATAAAGTTTTAAACACCTTGAATTAGTTCTTAATATCATTATAAAGTTTCCATAATACCTCTATGTATTGTTTACTACATTACCATGTTTTTAAAAATAGTGTGAGCTCCATTGATATTTATAAAAGAATATGATACCTTCTGTAATACTAAAGACTTTCTAATAAATAATAAACCTGGTTAAAGGTGAGGTGGCAATATCAGAGATGGCAAATAGAGAGAATAAAGAAATTTAGGACATACATATATATATTTAGGACAATTAGAGAGATATAGTTCAACTACTATAAATTTGTACTATCAAAACATTGAAGTCTGAAATTCATCTCTCATCCCACATAATTAAAAAAAGAAAAACAAAAGAAAATTCTATGTATGTATGGTTGTAGTTGTACATGTGATCGGAATCAAAGTTAGAGATGATGCCGAATGGTAGTCTTGATTGAAGGAAGGTCCAATCAACTTTCAAATTTAAGGTTCAATCTCTCTCTTCACACATATTGTAAAAGAAAAATATAAAAAATAAATTAATAAAATATGAATCATCAAATTTAATTAATCATGATTATATATATAATATATATATATATATAATATATATGGTTGTAGATGATGCCCTGTGGTCGGGAGTTCAAGTCGGAGATGTTGCCGGCGGCGAGTTGGAGTGGAGGTGAAGCTATGTTTTAAAGAAGTTAAAAATGTCCATAAATATATAATTTATTTCAAAATCTTTTTAAAGGATAAAATGTCCACCTCAAATTCACCATCTTTCCTACGCGTTTTTTCCTTTTATTTTCACCTCCTATATTTATGCAAGGAATGAGAATCACTATTTATGGGATAATAAAATATATTCATGCATCCCTTTTATAACTTTTTTTTTCCTTTTAAAAACAAAAATTAGTAATGGCTACAACATGGAATGCACTCAAGCATTTTTATGCCTTTAAGTTTTTTTTTTTTTTTCCATTTTTTTTCTTAATACAATTATTTGGAGATGAAAAATTTGAACCACAAACCTTATGGAATAAATGGAATATACTAATATTAATACTAATGCTAATATCTCTTCCACTTTTATTCTTTCTTTCTTTCTTTATTTTTCTTCTCCCAATGCTTCTTTTCTTCTTCTTCATCATTCCAACGCTCCTCCGTTTCTCTTCCTATTGCACAACCTTTTTAGACTAATTAAATGAATCCCACTAAATAATATGATAGAGTGGAATATAATAAACAATAAACAAAAACGAAGTTACAAGATAAACCAAGTGTTCAAGCTATATTTAGACCGTCCCAATCTTAAAATACTCTCAAATCCTAATTTATACTCTAAAATATTGCTTGCTTTCTATTTATAGCCAACAAACTTTAACAAACTCTTTATCTAATTACTAACATACCCTTAATATCACTCTAACACCCCAATATTAATGGTTGTTTTAGGAATTTAAAAAACAAATAAGATTAGAGGCATAAGAAGAATATTTAATGCATATTTTACTTTACTTTTTTTTCTTTAAGTAAATATATATTTTAATTTTCTTTATGTATGTATAATGAGAATGAGATATATAAAAATTGGTACATATTATGATTGAACAATTTAGTAAAATGCATAAAGATAAATATCGTATACAATTATGTATATTATTGTTATTATTTTGTTTGAAAGGTGTCCGAATCACAGGAATGTATTATTATTATTATTATTGTATAGATTTAAACGGAATTTAAAATTATATGGCGTTAATTAGGAAAAAAATATCATCATAAGTAGGGGCCAAAAAGAGTGTGCTTATGAATATATTACATTCATATGGAAATCTTTCCTTTTTAAGAAAAAAAATATTTTCGTAATTTTCTTTAAGAAAAATGAACTTCATAAATTTACGCCACAGATTTGGATAATCGTCCTTAATTTACAGCAAGATTGGGAAATGCGTTTGGGGCTCAGGTTCGTAATAAGAAGTCTGAAAATTAAAGTATGGAATTGTTTTTAACTGATGAGAAATATAAAATATTATTATAGATAATGATACTTAATACTAGATTAATTATCCATTGTATTACTAGGTTAATGATATACTTATGCTAGATTACCGTTATTTAGTCTTTTCTAGTAGCTATAATTATTATAATAACCTTTTGATGGTACTTCTTTTTCACTATATAAATTTTGTTATAACTTTGTGTATGGCTATGAAAGGTACAATTTTTCTTCTCAATCGTAATAATTTGTATATCATTCTTTCATATTTGTGTTAAAAATAAACTCATGGTGCAAGCTCAACCCACACATATTAAATGCTTCATAACACATTAAATACTACGACTTTCATTCATAATTGAAATTTTATAAATCTATTAACATTACAAAAAAGAAAAACAATGTAGTCATTTCTTATAACAAAGTATACAAATGATACAAAATAAAGTAATATATCTTTCGTGTTTATTTTTCCAAGTAAATAAAATATTTTACAACTCTTCTTTGTTCACTTGTAATTTCTAAGATTCTCTAAATCTCTCAATGGACATTTTCTTTTGAAGTTTGATTTGTACCTTTTGATGGACACCTATTAAATGAAAAACATGGACACATATTAAATAAACAAACATAACAAAAGAAACCTATTGAATTGATAGCACAAGTCCATTTAAAAATTTATTGACACCAAACCAAAACAATAAATTACATAGTTGAACATCCCAGACTTATGAACACAACACATCTTTTTAATTTTACAAATCACATTCCTAACTAAATATCTTACCAGAGCAAGAACTTATCGAATACTCTTATTTAAACACTACTATTTATTTGACAGTAAAAAGCATGTTGGAAGCTTAAAAAGAAAATGAGTAAGTTCCATATTAGTATCACAAAATGGATGCACAAAGAAATGGAAGAAACAAAAAAGGTCCAAACAAAATTTTAGTAACTAACATAGGCATTTCTTACCTTACAAATTAAAAGAATTAATGATATACTATAAAGAAAACATCGCTCCAAACATATTATACAACTCCTTATTGAGTATGCCATCGTTCATTTAACAGTCTCATACCGTTTTATTATCTACACAATAACAACTTAAATAAATTATTAGCCAACAAAATCCTCAAATCATCCGAACATAAATGATATTCTATAAAAACAAAAGGACCAACACAAAACTCCACTACCAAACAATTTCACCGAAAAAAAAAAAAAACAAAAAGATTGTTCCATAAAATTGTCGACACATAATTCCATTACATCTTGGAGAGTTAAATAAGGTAAAATACAACAAGATATTGATGATTTTTTTTGAAAGTTATGGTCCCTTGAAGGTAACTTCATGATTTTAGGCTACTTTTTTATATTATTAGAGAAATGTGTTTAAATAGTTAATCGAAACCATAAAAAAATAAATCTTAAAGTAAACAGAGGCTTACATAGAATGAATCATCTTCATCCTCCGAATTTGAACCGCTTTTGGCCATTTGATGAATTGAGATCGTTCCTCACTAAACATAGAAATTTCAATATAGACATATCCAACAAACTTCATTCTTTATATCAAATCTAAACAAAATTAGAATAAAGATGAAGCAACATTATTCTTCCGAAGCTAATAGACACTAGAAAATCTTCAATGTAACCTTGAAGATACAGATGAGGTCCTTTAGTGAAAACTTTTCCTACCTATCTTCATGGAAAGCATATAACTAAAGTCATACCAAGTTTAAAGAAGGCTCAAAAGTCTTGAATCAAAGTAAATATAGATAAAGAACCATGGAAGATCAAGAACAAGAACTATAGATGAAATAAATTAATAAAGAACTCACAAATTGAATAAAGCTTCTAGAAAGAAATTAATTTTTATGCACAAACGAAACTCAAACTTCCTAACGAATGGATGTTTGAGAGATTGAAACCTACTTTGTTACCTTAATTAGAAACTCCAAGAAGACCAAGAACTATTCAAACCAAACGATCTAAAAATTATTCTTGAGATATTGAAACTACTCCTTGAACAACAAAATTATTGTAGTTGTTTGTCTGTTTTGATATCAAGAAAATTTGAGATGAGTTATAATGTAGTTTAATCAAAGTAGTAGACTGTTTCTCCTATAAAAAGAAAATATAATCTAATGTCCAATATTAAAATATGTGATATTTTAGTTGCATTAACCACAAACCAACAAACTAACATCCAAGGTTATCTTGTAACTTAAACATGTATGTAGAGACTGAAGGAAATCACAAACAGGGATCTCCATGAGCAGCGGAAGGGATCGTTCCAAATTCCATTCCAAACAAACATAATCAATCACAGTCTTAAAACAGAAACTAACTGGTCATGCATAATTAGAAATTACAGCATGCTATAAAAGATTCAAGGAATAAAGTATGCGTACCTTTGAAGAACCATTCTCCAAGAATCCCTTTATTAGTCTTAAATGCGTCCAACAACAACGCTCGAACGCAACGAATAGCACACGGCACGTACACGAACACAATGATTGTTGGGGTTGATGCCCTAAACTCTTGTTGGGTCCTGTAGTTTGTAAACACTGTATTGAACAAGCGCTTGTGATGTAATAATATATGATATTTTCTTCACTGTTGTCTATGAAACAGAACATTTTTTATTTTCTTTACCACAAACCAATAAACTAAGATCCCTGGTTGTGATTGTAACTTAAGTATATATGTTGATACATACAGGTGAATCATGCCTTAAATGTTAACCAAAATGGTCTGTAGTATATGGATATAGGAGGGAAACCTTATCCTGGTGACACTACAGATGCGACTCGCTTTGTAGAAGAGTTACAAGTGTTGTGACTTGCTACAGATGGTCTGATCCTGATTATTCATGTGGAGACATTCGAGTGAAGGCGTCCTATTCAAACAAGTTTGTATAAGACCAGACCATGAAGTTTTTTAGTCTCGTTATATAACGTCGTTCATGACAGTGACTTCACTTCACTAGGATGACCATACGTAACATGACCTCAATCTTGAGTGAGTTGGGAACTCCTGCCTTGGAGGGTAGTTCTTTGATTTGCATGGGTGCGGGTGGCCAGATTGCCGACTCAAACCTAACACTTTGGGAATTCGTCTGATTTGGGAGTTGGGAAGTCAGCTACACAAGATGGAATTCAATCCTTCCCCGTAGCAGGGTAAGGCTCCCTTAAGGGCTGAGTCTGAGGCTTACGAGATGTGGCGTCACACACCTTTTCATGGCCGAGAGGTGTCAACATAGTAGGGACTATGTTGTATTGTTCATTAGAGGGATCAGTGTTACTTAAGGAGTTAGATGTAACTATAGGGGCAAAACGTGAAATTGGCCTAGTTGTACTTACGAGTATCTGTGAAGGGTTCTCGTACTATGATTGATTACTGTCTTTAGTGGAGTGCCTGGTAGTTAACGGATGGTGGATCTCATGGCTAAAGAGTTTAGTCAGCTATTCACGTACCATGTGAGCTTCAAGCACAGTCCATAAGGTCCCCTGGTAGCTCAATGGATTCAAGTTGAGAATCAGTTTTTTGGTCAGTTTGAAGTGTTCAAATTGACACGAGGGAGTTTGATTATATATGATATGATTAAATTGGTCAATTATATATGATATAGCTGACTTGATGTATGAGATACATTAATTGGAGGAAAAAGATACAAATATGATTTTATATCAAATGGAGGAGAAAATGACTATGGTTTATATGTTGCAAATAATGTGATATTAAACTATAGGTTATAAATACAACATGATTATATTTATTTATAATTAAACAATTATGAGATAATTGTTGGGGGTTTTCTCCATAACCATATGTGAAAGTGGAGGTTGCATTCAGTTTTCATAACTGAAGGATAAAATGAAAACTAGTTTTTATTTTGCCAAAAAAGATCGGTTAATCGCTTCATAGATTTGTACACTGCCATCGTCTAGCTAACGAGAGCATACACGATAGCTCAAGTTTTCCTAAATGATCGTGTACATGCGTAGTCGACCTAAATTATCGTGTAGTTTTTACTAAGCGACCGCACGCGAGAGCGATATTACCTAAACAATCGTCTAAACGATCAGCTCCGATTACCTAAACGATCGTGCACCTTTTGCTGAACGATAAAGTATTCGTCTATATGATAGACACAAAATCTCTCCCACTTGCTTGGTCGTCGAATACATCGTAGTTTCCCTCCTCCCCTCTACCAAATCCAACAGAGCCCACACCTCCTGGATTCTCACTCCGAGAATACCGAGGTTACTGAGTTGTGGTGTCCTCCTTGTTGCTTGTTCATGTAGTAGACCGTTCGGTGGTGAGCGACAACAAGATTTGTGGACGATTGACTTGGTGATCATAGCGACAGTGAGAGTTGTTGATATTAACGAAAGGGAGAGATCAATAGTTTTTACTAAGCGGTCGCGTGCGAGAGTGATATTACCTAAACGATCGTCTAAACAATCAACTCCGATTACCTAAATGATCGTGCACCTTTTCCTAAACGATCACGTCTATACGATAGACACAAAATCTTTCCCACTTGCTTGATCGTTGAATACAATCGTAGTTTCCTCCTCCCCTCTACCAAATCCAACAGAGCCCACACCTCCTAGATTTTCACTCCGAGAATACCAAGGTTACTGAGTTATGTCCTCCTTGCTGCTTGTTCATGCAGTAGACCGTTCAATGATGAGCAACAGTGAGATTTAGTGAACGATTGACTTGGTGATCACAGCGGCAGTAAGAGTTGCTGATATTGACAAGAGATCAAGAGATCACAGCAACGCTCAAATGCAACGAATAGCACACAACACGTACACGAACACAACGATCATCTAAATAAGCCTTGACCCCAATCAAGTCCAACTCGATTCACAAACTGAGTGAGAACACCACCACAAGTGTTACCTTGGCATTCTCGGTGTGAGAATGCAGGAGTTGTGGGCTCTGTATAATCTTGGCTTGAGGAAGAGAGAATGTATGCGATCGAGTAGACGACTGAGTAAGTGGGAGATATGAAGCTGTCTATTGCATAGATGATGTACTCGATCATTTAGTAAATGGAAGCCTATCGCTTAGACTTTGCCACTCGATCTTGTGGCAATGATCAGTTGTGTAAAGGACATTCGATGATGAATTTGGCATGCACGGGATAGGTCAAAATCAGTTGTAAAAATCAAAGGTCAAATTTGTCGAACTCAAAGTTAAAATTTTTTTTTTAAAAAAAGGACAACATCTTGAAATGTGGTGAAATTTTGGTAATTTATGAGTTTTAAAAGTAAACTTGACTTATTTAAGACTTATTGGGAAAAGGTAGCCAAAAATAAAAGGAAATTTAAGGGAAAAGTCGAGTTAAAGACTGAATTTCAGACAGTCTGAGTAGGGTTCAGTGTTTTGAAGTTTTCGAGCTGTAGAAATCGAATTTGAAGCTGAAATTTTGAGGTTAGTAAGAGAGGTTTATTAACATTTTCTTAAAAGACATTACAGCTAATTTTGACCAGAAATTGGTGAATTATTAGGAAAATCGAGAGGAAGAGGAAAAAAAATTTGAGATATTTTGGAAGAATTAAGGTGCTTTCTATTGAAATTTCGTATTGGATGGCTTTGAGATTAAGTATTAATCATCTGGGCACGTGTTAAACTGGAAATTGAAGCTGGAAAACGAAGAGAAAAAGGGAATTTCGAATTGTTTTGAGTTTGGCCAACCGAAGAAGAGGAAAAACGTTGTTTTCGAATTAGGGCCGTTCTTGTGAAGGAAAATTGAGAAAAATCAAAGAAACTTAAAGAGTAAGTAAAGAATAAGCTCTTGGGAGGCTTGATTTGAATAAATTTGGCCGACGAAGTAAGGAAAACGAAGAAAAACAATGGCGCTAGAGTTATCGGGAAAATAGAAGATGCTCAGGTTTTCAGCAAATTCGTGGAGTTAAAGGCTAATTCGAAGCTCCAAATTTAAAGGTAAGTTACTTATAAGGTCCTTCTAGACATCTATGGTATTTTATTTGATCGTTATTGGCTGAAGTTTCTGATTTTAAGTTCTGAAAAATCTGCTTTTTCTCGCCGGAAAAACAGGGGTACCGTGGAGAGTTTGGTCGATTCTGGGAGTTCTAGGGCAACTCGGACGTTCAAAATTTGAGGTAAGTTAATTAAGAGGATGGGTAAAAGGTTTTTATAGGCTAATTAAGCTTTAAATGGCCGGAAAATGATGAATTTAAGTCTGAAACACTCACCGGAAAAACAGAGGTCAAATCTGGAAATTTCTGGGCTGGAGGTTGAAGAAAGAGTTGACTTTCCTGTTGAATTCTGTCTGTCATCTATTGTCCGTCATTAAAATATGAAAAATCAATTTTAAGGTTAATTAAGGTGTTCTCAAGCATAATTAGGGATTCAATTGGTATTATTATGATACCTTAAACCTAAAATTAGAAGAAATTGGGATCCTAAGTCAACTTTGAAGTTGATTCAAGGGTTAATTTAAAGTAATTAGGTTAATGAGAAAAACTAAAGAAAATTGGAATAGAATTAGTTTTTATTGAAGATTAATTTTAAGGTCTTGAGTTAATTTTAGAGCAATTGAATGACCAAATTACAAAGCAAACTCTAACTTGGACCAAATTAGGGATTTGGCAAAAGTTTAAGTGAAATTGGTTATACTTGAAGATTAATTTTCAAATAATTGGATTATGGTCATGTGGAGGATAACTAGAGGATTATCAATATAATTTCAGGATGAACGGGAGATGGAGAAACCGAAATTATGAGGAGGAGCCGATTAACAGTGAGTGGTTTACTTTCGAATGTTTTGATATAGAAACTAATTATATTATAGTATGTTATGATTTATGAAATGTGATGGCATGATCTATTTTACTTGATTGATATTTCAAAAATGTTTAAATCATGATTTCTAAACTCTTGATGGTTTTATACGATCTTGATTTATCAAAATGTAGTTTGGAACCAGAGTTTACACAATTGTGACTTGGATTGTTTTATATGAAAACCTTTTGATGTTGAATTTAAAAATGTTGAATGTTTGTGAAAGTGGTTTCAAACTACTAATTCTTGTACCCGAGAGATGGTTATCTTCCCGTGCTACTTGAATGTGTTTCAGTAGCATCGCTCAGGCGATCAGGGGGCTACCGGGGTCAGATGTGGCCAGAGTATACCGGAAGTCCAGAGGAACCTGCGTCTGTAGCACCACCCAGGCTATCAGGGGGCTACCACCGGGGTCAGATGTGGCCGGGGAGTCCAGAGTAACCTGGGCTTGTGGTGTGTATTTATGCTTAGCCTTGAGGCAGCTCTACATGCATGTATGACCTTATGATTTGGTTTACACTGAGGGGGGCATTCTTTGTCCAAAGTAACCCGCCGTTGTAAACGAGTATTTGGGTACAGAGTTGGTGAGATTTTCTGATAACGACTGAATGCTTTATAATTTACTTATGAGATTTGATCATGCCATTTTTTTACCAGCACGTGTTTGAGATGTTGTTGAATCTTCTATACTTTGTTCAATGGTTTATTGAATGATTTGATAAACTTTATTGATGATTTAGAAAGCGATAGCTTATATTTATATTAAACTACCACTCATTGGGCTTTAGCTCATGCTTTTCATGTTTTATGTTTTTCCCCACCCCCAGGTAGCGACAAGTTCCTGGTGCTTGCTGAGCTGTCAAACGCCACTAGTGTTGTTAAACATCTGTTGTATTGTTTGTGCATGTATTTGAGAGTATTCCAGAATGGCTAGAACTTGTGAGTTACATGTCATGGGAGGTTTTGTTCAAAATAATCCTTACTGTTGGTCTGTAAATCTATTTAAACAGTATTGTGATTTAAACTAAATCAAATTCCTAAACTCTGTCAAAGAACATAGATTATTTTTTTAAAATGGGTTTGGAAGTCTGGGTTTGATCAAGTACAGGATATGTTAAGAGTTGGAACGTTAGATGTCATAGAGAGAAGTGATGTTTAACGTCTTCACGCTTCGTTCTAGGTTAGAAGGGAAATCTGGAATGGGGTGTGACAAGTTGAGTAACTATCATATAGTCAACTCTAAACGATTGTTTAGTCTCTCAACGACTATCGCTTAGTAAAACAATTTTACTTGATAGCCCTTTTCCCATGAGTACTTTCCGAATGAAGCAACATCTAATTTTTGAAAATCATTTTCTTTTTATCTCACGATAACCACAAAACTTCCAATAGCCTCCCACTCAATTGGTTATTAGAGAAAAAGAATTAATTATCATATAATTAATATATTAAAAATAAATATGATAACTAACTTTCCATATTATATTTATAACCTATAGTTTTAATATTCATCATATGAAACATATAAACCATAGTTTTTTTTTTCTATTTTATGGTACTTAATATAAATCATATTTATATTAAATCCCCCAATTAAAGTATCTCATACATCATACCAATTATATCACATCTAATTGAATTTTCTCTTGTTAATTTAAACACTTCAAACTAACCCCAAAATTTGATTCTCAACGTGATCCCATTGAGCTACAAAAGGGACCTTATGAACCTGTAGCTTGCAGTTCCAACGGTCTGTGAATAATTGACTAAACTCTTTAGTCATGAGATCCACCATCCGTTAACTACTGGACACTCCACTAAATTCAAGGCACCACGAGGCCATGCAAGAAGATCTCAAGGTGCAAACCAATGAAGAAGACCGCAAGACATGTTGACACACATCCTTCACCCACTTACTATAAACACTCTCTCCGTCCACCTTGATATTGACTCTGCAAACATCATTCGAAGGGGAATGGTGCCAGGGCACCACGAGGTCAAGCATGAATCTCACGATGTGAACATTCAGGGAGAAATGTGAGTGGAATTGACATATCATATATATTTTTTCCTCCCACTGAGTATTTTATAACCTAGGGTTTAGTTTACATAGAAAAAACACAGCTAAGGATTTTAATAAAGTGACTTTTTAGGTTTGCCCAAAAGTAACTATTACTTTGGCAAGTTGAACAACTTTTGATCATCATTCGTTAAACTCTTTAACCAAATCTTTGATCAACTGTCGCATGCTTGTAGTAAAACTATTTAATTCACCTTTCCAGGTAGGTTCCTAGGTAGGGGTGTTTTGTTTCAGATACACTTAATTTATGCATGAATGGAATGTGTTATGCTTATTCAGACACACTTAATTTATGCGATACTACTTCTAGATATGCGTTATTCATGAGAATCTTATAGTATTCTATGCGTTGTCACAAGTTTCCTTGCTTTGAAACCAAGTATAATTTCACCGTAAGTTTCTCGATGTGATCCGAGGTCGAACACAGAGATTGTTTTAGGTTAATTGCGTTATATTTGTGATATATGTGACCAGGGGTTTTTCAATTTATGAAAAGGTTGTTTGTACAAGTATTTAAAAATGCGATAAAGTAAAGGTAAGCGATAAAAATGTGATAATAAAGTAAATTGCGGTAAAAGTAAATTGCGATAAAATAAACCTAAGCTAAGATGATATAAGATACAGGTTTCATGATACAAGATGCTGAGGTTGAGACTGACTGTGAAGATTATACAAAGATCGTGTTATGCGGTGGCAAGGCTTATGTGTGAAACAGAAAGAGAAAGGATAATTAATGTAAACAGTGCAAGTTTCTTAATTACGTTAAAGATACAAGTATGGTTCCGCTTTTCCCTTAACGTACACCTCTCGGTGATCGGCCGTGTTTCCCGCATCTCTGTGGTGAAACAGGGACGAACGTGATGAATGCAAGGTTGCTTCCATCTTTGGAAG
>NW_024064792.1:7365-9467 GCF_009727055.1 Benincasa hispida | reverse complement strand
TTCACTTCTACTCTCACAGGTGAAAATGTCGTCTAGCATGCTTTAGCTAAACATATTTATTTCTTTAGCACATATTAAGTTACTTATTTAATTCATATTAATCATCAAGGGATTAAGAAAACATTATGGAGGAAATGATTTATGGAGGAACGGAAATAGACAGAGAAGTGAAAATGGAAATGATCAAGACATTTATTAATTCTATTTAGCGTCTGATACATGTTTGTGAATGAAGAGATTAAGAAGATGAAATACAATTGATGAATGAGAGTTAGAAACAAATACAAATAAGCACCAACGTCTTGGTACAGATCTAGAATGGAGAATTGCTTGCCGATGTCTATGGAGTGAATGGAAGGATGAGCTTCCCCCTCAGGCTTGCTCAACCGGTAGAAAGGATCTAAGTACAAAGCTTCTCGGCGGGGATTTGGCAGAATTGCACTAAGACTCACCTCTCGGCCTTGTCTCTTCTCTTCCTGGATTTCCTCCGATCAGCTCTCTCTCAATAGCCTCGTATCAATTATAGCCTCGTATCAAGTATATTTTTTAGTGAATTCTTTAAGGGTATTTATAGGCTGAAGGCTTTGACTCTCTAACTTGTGGTCCCCATTTTATTGTTATGGAAAGTTCGAAAATGCTGGAATAAATATTTCTTCTGTTATGTAATCAATCCGTCGAATATGCACAACGGTTAGTTGTACACGTGTCACAATCCTCCACGTTTGCGTTGCTCATTTTCATCTTTCGATCGTGTGTTCGCATGCGGTGTTGTTTTTATTACCGCATGCGGTTGAAGTTCAGCTCTGGATCGACTATCGCATTGCGTCGTCATTGCGTTGATCGTCTATTCATTCCTGACTGATGGGCGCAATACGACGTAGATGCGTTAATCTTTCTCTTTTGAGCCATGAGCGCATACGGTGACTTGGTTTCCTGCAAAACAGACTTGAAATATCCTTTTCTACCATCTTAATAGTCTTAGTGGGTGTATTTACGATAATTTGTAATTATTGTATTTCTTAGCCAATTTCTATACAATTGTTGCAACTTTCCTCTCTTTTGGTCGCAATATCTAAATAAAGCAGTATAAATAACTTGTATTTCTACAAGTTATCAGTTCCTAGGTAAGGGTGTTTCGTTTCCGTCAGCTTAAATACCCCAGCCTAGATAGAACCAACCTTAGATAAAAGGTCTCTTATAGATAGATTTAATGCAAATTTAATCTTTTACGGAAATCAATTTAATTCTATTAAACCGATTCAAAAGATTAAACTTAGGTATTTAATTTCATTAGAACCAGGAACTTAGGTCTATTTCAATCTAATTTTAAAACCCTTTTAAAACATGCGTTCACTTAAGTTCACATGCAACTCTTTCTTATTGATTTTAGTTTTAATTTCCATTATAACACTTATAATAGGAAACAATCAAAACCATCCACAATGCAAAGCAACACATACAAGGCATTCATAACTCTTATGATCTATAGAGTTTTTACCACCTTATCGTTAATAACAGGTGCACACACTAAAACGATCGTGTAGTTAGCCATCATGCCTCATCGCAAAGGTCACTGACTACACGATTCACCGCCGAATATACGATACCGTTACGCCTTTGCTCAGCGATCGTTTAGAACGATTATTGCTTCACCGCAATCATTTTGTCTACTTCATCGTTTAAGGTTTGCGTTTGGCATGATGCACGCTGCATTGTCACGTGGCCTTCATGCTTCACTCGCATCTCAAAGGTACATGATCACGTGTGCTAAACAATTGTTTATGCTCACGAACGTTGCTAAACCGAAATTGAGTAAGGAGTTTATCTATCTGTAGGTGATTGACCAGAGATTTGGGTACACGATCAAGGAGGAGTGCGTGTGCTTCGCCCGGATTGTACAAGACTTGGTTCGCCTTATTGCAACTATGTCTAGACTTCTTGTCTTTGTAATAGTTGAGCTTTTGGTTCTTTAAGGGATTTGAAGCTAGTCTATCCCGGTTCACTCAACTACTTTTACTTAATGTACATGATATGCTATGTTTAGTTTAGTGATGCCATAGTGGTATTCGACCATAATTAGATTTAAAACCACCTTAGGTTTT
>NW_024064792.1:0-7072 GCF_009727055.1 Benincasa hispida | reverse complement strand
GATCGTTTACCTCCAGTGTCCACGCGATCGAGCAACCAACGCTACACAATAGAGTAAACTCTTTACCCCATCGTTTAGCATTAGCTAAACTATCATTTAGTAAACACTACACGATCGAGTAGAACTTTTCTACACGATCATTTAGCCAAATCTCAACGATTGTTTAGCCTGGGCTACACGATACGACCAACCTTTGATCTTCTTCCTCGATGAGAACTGCATCTCCATGCTTCGAAACTTCATGACGAACGACTCAAACAACTTCAAACACTTTGAATACAGACTCAATTGCTTGTTAATTATACCCAAAAAATGCAGGGGCCCTTACAAATTAACACTTCGTAAACTTAAATAAAGCTTTAAATAGAGGCAACCATCCCGTAAACATCCATTAACACATCCACAAACACATTTAACTCTTAAACGCATTATAGAACAAACTTAAAAACCTACCACGACTGTAAAAGAAGTTCAAAACATAGATGAAAATTTGGAATATCAGGACAACTTGGATATGATACCAATTGAAGGAAATCACAAACGGGGATCTCCATGAGCAGCGGAAGGGATCATTCCAAATTCCATTCCGAATGAACATAATCAATCACAGTCTTAAAATGGAAACTAGCAGGTCATGCATAATAAGAAATTACAGCATGCTACAAGAGATTCAAGGGATAGAGTGTGCATAGCTTTGAAGAACCATTCTTCAAGAATCCCTCGATCAGTCTTCAATGCATCCAACAGCAATGCTCGAACGCAACAAATAGCACACAACGCGTACATGAACACAACGATCGTCTGAATTGTAAGAGTATATTAGCATACAACAGAAGCAACAAGGATAAATAAGCACTCTAATTCATTAATTTTGGCAGTAACTAAAGCATGCTCATCTAACATAAGAGGGTTTGAACACATACCTTTGTAAAACATTTCAAGATCTTGATTCTTAGTTGCAATCTTCTTCGAAATTTGCTGTGAACCACCTCAAGATCATCCCCACTATACTCATAGAGCTTTTGAATGAGTTGTGGGACTCAAGAACAACTTGAACAAAAGGAAACTTGGAGAGAACCTCACTGCTACAACCCACTTTAAGAACTATTTCTTTAGCCCAAAATTTTCAAAAAAAAAAATCCGTTGGGGTAAGTAGATAAATTGCTCTCTTAAGGGTTGATTCTGAGTCTTGAACAATGTGGCGTCACACCCTCTCCTCGCCCGAGAGAGGTTTAGTCATAGTTGAACTATGATCTATTGTTCATTAGAGGGATCAGTGGTACTTAAGGAGTTAGATATAACTATAGGGGCAAAACGGTAATTTTAACCTAGCTATACTTACGAGCAATTTGTGAAGGGTCATCGCACTGTTGACTGGCTATATCCAATGGACATAGAAATATATCTGTAGTGCGAAGAGTACAACTGCCGGTCTTTAGTGGAGTGCCTGACAGATAATGGATGTTGAATAATTTAATTAAAGGAATTTAATTAATTATTCAAGTACCATTGGAGCTTCAATGTACAGATGCATGAGGAAATAAATATTGTAATGTATTTGATACTTATAATATAAAGTTTATTTGAGAGGAAATAAGTATTTGAATATGATTCAAATATTAATTATGTGAATTGGATTCATAATAATGAAATTTAGTATAAATGGGATTTATATTAAATATCATTGATGAGAGAATTAAAACTATAGGTTATAATTGTATATGATACAATATTAAACCGTAGGTTATATGTCATATATGATATAACATATAGGTAAATAATTATATATATATATATATATATATTTTATATATATATTAATTAAAATTAGTTTATTTATTATTATTAATTTATTTTTATTTTTTTTTGATTTTTAAAAGGGAGGGAAATAACTTTCCTCTCTCTTAATTCTTCTCTTCACTCCACGATCAAAAGTGGGTGGTTGTGAAAGGGATACAGGTTCTTCTTCTTGCAATTTTACAAAGTGAAGATGGTAGTTCTCTTGAGAAAAATTCTCTGTATCTCACTCTCTCTTCTCCTCTCAATTTTTCCTCCTCCTTCCAAACCTAAGAGCCCATACCCTCCTTCGTATTCTCATCCCGAAAGAGAAACAAAGAGGATCCAATTGGCGGTGGCCATTTGGATGGTTCGAGGTTTCAAGTTCTTGACAATACATGACCATTTGAGGAAAAGGAAAATTCGTAGATTGGATTTTCAAAGGTAAAGTTTCTAAATTCTAATTTTCCTTTCTCTCATTTATTAAACATGTTGTAATTTTGTGATTTTGTTTTTTCGATTCTGTGAAAAACCAAAAGAAATGGGACAAATCCCACATTTTCGCTTAGGGCCTTCATAGGATCCTTCACGGGGCCCTTGTTCAAGACTATGTAATAGTACTTAAGGAAACAACCTATCTACTATCCTAAAATCGGTAGGAGTGAATTTTCATCTTCACAGACTTAGTGTGCTCAGCTATCTACTCGATCTTACCCTCTAAAATGGGAGGCTTTAGAGTGGCGAGATTAGCCACTCTTACCTACGCAAATTAAGGATAATACTCCAAATAACAGGAGTTCATACTTAGCTCAGCATTTGAGGATCCGAGTTACTTAGGTCATCATATTGAAAACGGTCAGTTTTAAACAGTAAATGACATTAATAAAAGAAAGGTGACTATTTTCGTGGTCTGGTCTTATGCATACATCTTTTGCATAAATGCTTCCACTCGCACCACATAAACGACTTTGGGATCGCCTCACTTGTTACAATGTGCAAAGAAGGTCGCATCCATAGTGTACCCAAGATAAGGTATCAAGCATGATCCACTTTATAAAGTTTAGGTATTAATAACTATAGCCATGTGTTCGTTAGTTTATTGGATTTTGGGCTTTTACAAATGCAATTTACATGTTCAATAACAATTTTATTGAATAAAAACCTCAATAATTTCTAAAAGAAATAAAACCTTGCACAGTTTTAGGACATATAACATAATAGTTAATAATACGTGGATTGTTTATCTTTACCGAGTGGATTTTCAAGATCACATATCAAACTAATGTTTCCATTTATTGTTACAAGGCTCGTTTAGCGGCTAAGGGGTATGCTCCACAAGAGGGATTGGACTTTCTTGAGACTTCCTCTCCAATTGCAAAACTTGTTAATGTACGCGTCTTACTTACAATGGTTGTTTCTTCTCGGTGGTCATTGGTTCAATTAGATATAAACAATGCTTTCCTTCATGGAGATTTATTTGAAGAAGTCTATATGGATTTTCGTTTGGGATGCAAACCTACGAAATTTTCCATTGAGGGGGAGCATTTATTTTGTCATCTCTAAAAGTCAATCTATGGATTAAAACAAACATCTAGGCAATGGTTTGCGAAGTTCATTGTTGCTTTATTGACATTAGGATTTCAACAATCTAAAGTTGATTGTTCCTCGACTATTCGTGGAACTAGAGAATATTTTGTTGCCTTATTAGTGTGTTGATGATATCATCATCATCATCGGGGCTAATCAGTCTCATATTGATCAGTTAAAAAGAGTATTAAATGACATTCAAATTGAAAGATTTAGGGGATCTAAAATATTTTCTTGGTCTAGAATTGGGTCAATCCTCACGTGATATGTATACTTCTCAAAGACACTATGTATTTGAAGGAACTCTAATTATAGAGGACCTTTGAGCGAAAGCAAATTGTTCCAAACTTCATTGTGAAAGAACTCAAATATTTACAATCATACAATAACGATTATGCATTAATGATGTATTGCAGCATTCTTCTTAAGTAAATACAAGGGATCGAGTGACAATACATTTGAAGAACTCTTTCTTCACATATTTCACTTGATTCTTCAGCAATGCAGCAAACAAGAACTCGAACATAACGATCAGGAACTCGAACTCTTTCTCCCTCGAACTGGTATTCTCGGTTTGAGAATCCAAGAGTTGTGGGCTTTATATGATTTTGGATAGAGGGATGGAGGAAGTAAACGATCGAATATCAGCCAGCACTATCGTGTAGAAGAAGGAAGTCTGTCGCATAGAAAACAAGTACTATCGTATAAACTCGACACTCGATCGTTTAGGCTCTGTAAAACTATCGTGTAGTAAAACTCCTTTTACTCGATAGTGAATTCTGTGAGACGTTTTCGATCCAAATGATTTGAAAAACTATTTTTCTTTCATCTCACAGTTACCATAAAACCGTGTAGGTCGGTTATAGAGAAAAAAAAAATATCAATTATCATATAATTAATAAATTATTAATAAATATAATAACTAACTTATCATATTATATTTATAACCTATAGTTTTAATATTGCATCATATGCAACATATAAACCATTGTTCTTTTTTCTATTTTATGGCCTTAATATAAATTATATTATATTAACTCTCCAATAAATTATAAATGTATCAAATAATCATATCAATTATATATATATAATTGAGTTAATTTAATTAATATATATATCAACTTCACTCTTGTTAATTTGAAATTCCAAACTAACCCAAAAACTGATTCCCAACTTGATCCATTGAGCTACAAAGGGACCTTATGGACTGTGCTTAAAAGCTCCAACGAGGTAATGTTGAATAACTAACTAAACTCTTTAATCACGATATTTCACCATCCGTAACTGTCGGGCACACCACTAAAGACTGAACAGTTGCACTTTTTGCACTATAGATATATTTTATGTATCCATTTGGATATCACTAATCAACAGGTGCATGACCCTTCATAAAATTGCTCGTAAGTACAGCTGGGTCAAATTACCGTTTTGCCCCAATAATTACGTCTATTCTTAAGTACCACTGATTCCTCTAATGAACAATAAGTCATAGTCCCACTATGATTGAGTCCTCTCTTTCCCAAGAAGAGTGTTGGGGTTTGTTGCCTAAAGTTATCGTGGTCCAGTAGTTTTGTAAACAACTTTGTACGAACACTTGTGATGTATAATATAAATGATATTTACTCACTTCTTGACTATGCACATTTAGATGTTTTTTCATTTTACCACAAACCAATCAACTTAATATCCCTGGTGTATCTGTAATGTAACTTAAGCAATGTATGTGGTGACATACAAGTTGATCATGTCTTGAGTGATAACCAAATGGTCCTGTAGTATATGGATATAGGAGGGAAACCTTATCCTGGTAACTACGGATGTGGACCCCGCTTTGTGGAATGGTTCATAAGTGGTTGTGACTTGTCACAGATGGCCTGATCCTGATCATTCATATAGGGGACATGCGACGGGGAGTCCTATAAAAAGAGTTTGTATAAGACCTGACCACGAAATAGTTAACGTCTCATTATATAAGATCGTTCATGACTGAGAATCACTTTGAACGATCTCTTACCAAAGAGTTCCATGTTCGCGTTCAGAACGCTCCGATCTCACCGTGACATGAAATACAGATTATACATTCAAACATACAGTTATGCAAACAAACACTAAATTAATCGACATGCTGTGAACAACAAAAATAAAAAGGGAAAGAGTGCCATAACAGTTGAAGACGTTCTACAAACTCAACACTCAAAGCAGCGGAAAACCTCCACGCGATCTACCAACGCCCAGTGGAAGCGTCAACTGCAGCAACACGAACAACTGCGAACACGAACGCTGTTGGGGATGACACCACCAGAAAAAGAGCCCCGGGTATTCCGGAGTGAGAAACCCAAAGCGTGGGGTCTTTGGTGAATTTGGGTAGTTAGAATGAGGAAACACAACTTATGCTGGGCATTAAGCAAGCGGGAGGAAAAAGAGCGCTATCGCATAGCAGAATGCTTATCGTTAGGAAAAGCTACATGATCGTGTATTGTTTTTACTGAAGATCGTTAAGAAATGGTATATGATCGTTTAGCAAACTCGGCACACTATTATGATCGTTTTCGAGAAGCTAAGCGATCGTGTAGGAACAAGTGTGTGACTGTTTAGGCGCGAAAGTGGACGATCGTCTAGACAAAGAGGACTATCGTATGAGGGTCTCATTTTACATAAGCGATCGTTTAAGATTTTCACCAACACGTGCTCGATTACTTTTCGGACGGTGGAGATGGAACGATTCAAAACTTGAACAAAATTTCATTTTTAATTCATCCGGTTACAATGGACCGATGAATCCCACAAACCTGCGTCCAAACATGATTTTTGGATTATTTATCATATAATTAACCAATTAAAATATTAATAATTAATCATTATTATATTTTTACCCTATAGTTTGATATCACATATCTACTATAGTATTTTCTCCTCTACTTGATATAATCATAATTATATCTAATTTCCTCCAAAATAATGTATCTCATACATGCAGCATTATTAGCATATATAATCAACGATTCCAATTATATCATATATAATCAAACTTTCTCTTGTCAATTTGAACATTTCAAATTAACCCAAACACTGGTTCTCAACTTTATCAAGCTACTTCAGGTGACCTAATGACCTATGGATCGAAGCTCTAACAGTTCGTGAATAGCTGACTAAAATCTTAGCCACGGAATCCACCATCCATTAACTGTGAGACATTCCATAAAGCACCAACAGCTGAACTCTTTCTTACCACAGATATATTTCTATGCCCATCAGATATAACCAATCATGAGTATGAATGACCCTTCACGATGTCGTAGTACAGCTGGGCCAAATTATCGTTTTCCCCTGTAGTTACATTCTCACTCCTTAAGTACCACTGCTTCTTTCTAAATGAACAATACAACATAGTCCAAAACTATGTGTGAACACCTCTCGAACAAGAGAAGGTGGTGTAGCGCCACATCATTCAAGCCCGGAATCAGGCCTTAAGAGTATCTACTTACTCTTACTCAGGGAAGGAGGTGAATTCCATTTGTGTAGCTGAGTTCCCAGCTCTCAAACAAGACGAATCCCAAAATAGTAGGTTTGTAATCAGCAACCTCGCCACTCGCACCATACAAATCAAAGGATCGCCCTCAATGGCAGGGAGTTCCTAACTCATTCAGGCATTGAGTCATGTTACTTATTGGTCATCCTAGTGAGTGAAGTCTCTGTCATGAACGGTTGT
>NW_024064791.1:3913-7268 GCF_009727055.1 Benincasa hispida | reverse complement strand
ATTTTCTTCAACCCAATATCCTGTGGAACTTATGATTTCAGTCACTTAACTCATAATTTTATATTTAATTTATTTAGACTTTTCTTCACGATTACTTTTGAAAATAATCCGTACATTGATTCTCAACTGTGTGTAGATTTCTTCAATAATCGGGTGTACAAAAATAATTGATTAATTTATTTAGCTTGATTTTTAAAATCATTGGTAAAAATAATAACAAAGAAAAATTAATTTAGAATGAAATATATCACATAGACTTAATTTTCAAAACAAAAAAAAAAAGTTAAATGATTAAGCAAACGAGACTTAACACATACTCGAAGCGAGGTACCGACTTAAAATATCACATCAAATTTTCAATTCTCTTCGTTTCGTTTTGTTACATATAAGTTGTAACTGGCCAACCAATGCATGGAACTCTATACAAGAGTTTTTAGCATTTGCACATTATTACGTTATGGATTGAGGGTGAGGACCATCTAATAGGGACCTTTTGGCATGCAATCTTCAAGCGTTAATTGATCCTACGTCGTCACTGTTTGTTCCTGCTTTCGCTTAGCAATTTTAAGAGTGTGTCGAGCGGCACAGAGACACTCGAGCCTCGAGCGCAATATTAGTTGTGAGATGATTGTTGAATGAATGGTAATTGCATTGTTTAGTCAATGTTGTGGTTCTAAAGGAGGATGTTTCTTGAAGCTGCCATGAGGGTTGTTGGAGAAGACATGAGAAGAGGAACAGTACACTGAAAAGGAAAGGACCACATCTTAAAGTCATTGAAATATGGAAGTGAAAAATTAAAATAATTCAAAAACACCAAAGATAATAATTCATATGATGTGAGATTGAGTTTAGGAATTGGGTTTAAAAATAGGATTTTATGTAGAGAAGAGAGAAAGCCATTGTACAAATTTGAGAGAAGGCAGTTGTTGCTTTGGTGTATTTTTTTTTATTTGCTATATTTGTGATTTCACAAACTCATTTTTCTAAGTTTGTAAGAATATCAACTTTCTTCAACCTCATTTATGTTTCTTAATGATAAAATTTCCTCATATATTAATTTATTTTGTGTATCATTTAATCATCTCTTGTTTGTCAAGGATTTAAGCCGTAATTATTATGTTTAGTTCTATGTTTTTAAAATTTATGCTTATTTACATTTTAAAAAAGAAATACTTTAATTCTTAGTAAATTCTAAAAACAAAAATAGTTTTGGAAACTACTTTTTTAGTTCTTAAAGTTTAGTTTAGATTATGAAAATTTTGGTGAAAATTGATAACCTAAAGGGGACTTACGTGAAGTAGTGTTTATAATTTAATTTTTAAAAGTAATTATATGAAAAGTTAAATAATTACCCAACAAACTCTATATCAAATGAAAATTGTTTTTAATAAAAAAACATAGAAGAAAAATAGAGAATTCGATATAAAACAATTATCAATCAGTGTATAAAAGACTATCTAAACATAGCTATGAATAATTGTTTGGTCTACTCTTTAAGTAAGGGGCATTTCCCCAATTTTAAGGTTTAAATTTGAAAATTTATCTTCAACTATTGGTAAAATAATAATACTTGTTGTGATTTACTCTAATGACAAAAAAATATACTTAAGTGCATCCTAGATTACACTTATTGTTGTAGCTCACACCATCTATCAACATAAAAGTTCTAGGAAAAAAAAACAGAAGAAAGAAGAGTTTACATGTGACAAACATTGGATGGATATGAGTAAGTAGGTGTGCTACAAAAATATTAATAAGGGTGATCATAGGTCGGTTGATATTGATTTTTAGCGAAAACTACCACCGACCACCTATACGACGGTTTTCGTCAGTTAGTTTCCGGCAGGTTTTGAGTGAATGATTCTAAATGGCCAACCACATGGGCGGTCGATTTCTTTTGGTTGGTTTTGTTGTGGCGTTGACTCCATTGTGTCACAGGCAGCGCATTGGAGAGCATGGATGAGCCGAAAAGAATGAGAACTTTGATTTGAAGAGGGAAAAAAACACTAGAGAGGGGAGAAAAAAGAGGTGAGAATAGAAGAAATAAGAAGAAAAATAGAAACGTTTGTCATGGAGTAATCTAGGGTGACTATCAACGAAAATAAAGAGAGTTGTTGTTCGTCTTGGTCCTTCGAATCAAACTCGTCGATTATGGTGAGCGTCAACATGAGCAGAGTGTGGATTAAACGGATGGAAATCATTATTAAAACTTTTGAGAAATGGATGCGTTGTAGATCAAGGATCGGTTCAAGGAGGAGGAAGCATCGGCTGTATTAAACAGAATCGCTGGCATGGAGATGATTGAACGAGGTTCATCCACTATGAAAGTAAAAAACATGTTTAGTTTCCTATTAACATTAACTTCTTTTTTTAGCCTTGCACCTCATAGGGTATTTTTTATAGTTAAAAGTACATTGGTCGAGTGATTAGTCGAGCCCTCTTTCTGGCTCCTAAGTTGAAAGTTGGTTTTTCAAATTTTCATAATGAAAAATGGACTACCAACCATACAATGGATAAAACCGACCACCAATACCAACGTCAATTTTCCGATTTTTCGATTGATATTTCGATTTTTGGATTTAAGTTGATCATCCTAAATATGGTGCAGTTTAGGTGATAACACATATTTTTCAAGACCAATATAACATATTTTCCATGAAAAAATACACATGTTTTAGTTGCCATTTATTTATATTTCTACTATTTAACTGTAAGTTAATTTTTAAAATTATATGACTTTAAATTGCAAGTTATTTTTTTTTATTACCATACAATTATCGATGATAAAAAGTTGATCATACAACACACCTTATTGTTATTCTAAACCTATCCATTTTATGTAATCTTTGTTTTAGTTTGTTGAATCACAGTTAAATTCCTTAATATAGTCGATTCTTTATATGATGTTTAAATAAATATTTCGGATCCATAAAGAATTAAAAAATTAAATTCATACATTATAATTTAAATGAACTGATTGGGTCAAACCGACTTAGTGTTTGCAAATTTCTAAAAATCATATTATATAATTCAGTAAGTAGAGTGTGGCCTTCAACTTTTATCAGATAATGTAAAACAAATATAACTTGCAATTTTTACATATGTTCAATAGGATTATTTATTAAACATTTATGTCCACTTACAGTGTAAAGTAGTAATTAGTAGAAATATATAAATGGCAACTTAGAAAACATGTGTATTTTTTTTTTCCATAGTGAAGAATATGTTTATAATTGGTCTTGAAAAAAATATGTGATTAATCCCCTAAACCTGGGGTTTGCACATATTTTATGGTATGTATCAAACTTATAACCAACAATCGAAAATAATCAATCGGAAACGACATTGGTGGTCG
>NW_024064791.1:0-3192 GCF_009727055.1 Benincasa hispida | reverse complement strand
TGAGTGGATGTATCATATACAAAAGAATTTGTATAAGACTAGACCACAGAATAATTAATCTTTCACCAAAACACCGTTGATTGAAAAGATTAATATTTCATAGGATGACTGTAGGTAACTCAATCTCAATCCCGAGTGAGTTATGGACTTCTGTCTATGAGAGATTGTGCTTTGATTTATACAGGTAAGAGTGCCCGAATCGCCTACAGAATAGGCCTACAAATTTTGAAACATGACCGAGTGAGGAGTTCAGAACATAACTGAAGGAACTCTTATGAAAGAGTACCTATGAGCAGAAGCAAGATCGTTCCATATTCATTGTGACAGAAATAACGCATTCACAATCAAACAGACAAGTTATGCATTTAATAACAAATTACGGCATGTTTTTCAAACATAAACAACAAAGGAACGAGAGACATACTAGTTAAAGAACTCTTCTTCTCTTTAAATCTCGCTCTCGTTAAGTCAGCAACTCTCGCTGTCGCTGAGATCGTCAAGTTTATCGTCCACCAAATCTCGCTGTCGTCTACCACTGACTTCTTACGAACATGAAGAAAGGATGACACCATCACTCGGTAGCCTCGGTATTCTCGGAGTGAGAATCCAGGAGGTGTGGGCTCTGATGGATTTGGTAAAGGGGAGGAGGAAACGATGATCGTTTACAACGACCAAGCAAGTGGGAGAGATATGAAGTCTATCGCATAGATGGATGGTTGATCACTACTACAGAAATTGGATTACTTGATGTTTTTTCAATGTCAAGTAAAGGATATACTTGACCCATATAAAAGCATCGAGTATTCGAGTGTCAATTAGTGTGATAACTTGACTCTAGAAAAACGTCAAGACAAATGTTCCTTGATACAATTTTCGAATCAAGAAAGATAATACACTTGACATTGATGGTATGTCAAGTTGATTGATGCTTGACATTGATTACATATCATATATGATAACTTTTTGACATTTTTTGATATTTTTATTTGATCAAAGATATTCTATTATATTATATTATTTATATATACAAATTCAACATACAGCGATCTGCACCCACGATTCTCCCGTGATTATTCTTGTGGATATATTTCTAGTTTGCTGTCCTAAATGTGCAAAATATTGTAAAATAATACATGTTACAACCTGATATGAGTGAATTATTTTACTAATTAAGACTGACTTAGATAACTAACTCTATCAATATGATTGTTAGCTGTGTTAGAGTCCATTATGTTCAACTCAATGACCATTCATTATGAACACACTCACATGATCAACAATAAGGTAACTTCTTTTCAAATGCCGCAGATGGCGCATAAAGATACAATGACAGTCTCCAGAGCTATTTAAGCTATTTTCGTTATACAATATAACATGCAATATCTTTGGAGACAACTCATAAAAAGTAGCTAGAACAATAGCATGTGTTTTTAGAACAGTATCTACCGTCTTAATTAACAATTAAATTAATATATATCACAAAGTATAAAGCATTGAGAGTACTCCATAAGGTTGAAACAGGCGCAATGATGTGAACTGCTGCGATCTCACTAGCACAGTGACAACAGTTACATATGATGAGGATATAGAGACTCAAATTTTCATATACACTTATAGATGATGATAAGTTGAAAATTCCTTAGACTATTAATGAGCAGGAGTTATATATTAGTGGATTCTATGTACTAGCGCGGATAAAAGTGGTACTACTGAGTGGCTTCACATTCTGCAGAGTGGTAGAAGATGTAGATGTAGTCGTACCAATTACAAATATTACTATATCAACATTGTGGAGCATTCTATTCGGAGATTATTTGTGGAGTTGATCATGTGTGATATCTCTACTCACACGTCTATATGACACATAATCATCAATAACCTATAGACTACTCGCTTCCTATACTGGCTAACCGCGACAAATGGGAAGATGGGAAGAGAGTTTGAGAAAAGTATAATCAAAAGCACACGAAAGTTAATCAACATACTATCAGATAACCATAACTCGACTAAAAACTTTAAGAAGGTGAGAGAGTGTGAAAGATATGGTCCCATACTTTCGAGCGCAACTATTTCACAAAAAATAGAGGAAAATTGGAAGCTCACAAATCTTATCTTACAAGACATAAGGTAATTTCTTCAAAAATTCATATCACAAGCATACGCAATTTATTCTGCATCAAGTAAATTACCCAAAAGTGTGTGCTGTTAATTCGAAGTTCGATGCGCACCTTACTAGGGAACATCTAACAACCAAAGTAAGTACTAACTACGGAATATTTTGTAAGTGAAATAAGAGTAGAATTATCTGGTGGTTACGGAAAACACGGAAAAGTGTGCCAGCATAACAAGTATAATTCCAAATAGGCCGTGTATTGAAAGTATCTGCATATACCTACTCAAAATGTTGGAATGCAAGCTCGTTAACTTTTGCGCTAGACAGTGCTCCAATCCGATCTCAATCTTTGAATTGAAACATACAAAAATTGAAATAACTCAACTGATAGGACCAATCAACTCTCATGGTATAAAGAACTATTAATATCACTTCCAAACTACCAAGAACTTGCCAAGGCATGCGGTCTACATAAACCCCTATGTTATGTACAGAACTCAAACTCTTTCCAAGCTTTTTACTAATAAGATAATCAATAAAGAAGATGCCTTACAGAGATTCTATGGCTACAACAACGTGTTCATGCTTACCGAAACGAATATTCTTTCTCTGAAAATATGGTGTATTTAAGTAAATGGCAAGAATAGAACTGTGTTGTAGGACATCAAGTATTAGGATACTATTTTTTTATTGATATCTTACTAATAATTGTGTTAAGGTAAAACAATTTTTTTTTTCAATCTCTATTAGATTTATTGCTTTTCCGCTTTAAACGATCTATTGATTTTTTCATCTACGTCTTGATTCCGTCTTCTCATTGATATATTATTAGTGTATTTCAGAGTTTTTTTAAGATGCTTTTTATCACTATCGTTAATCTGCGTGGTGTCTTAATGTGTAGATATATTTAAAGCTTATGCTCGAAATATAGATTTATTGATTTTTCATAACTTATAATTTGTGTGGCACTGTTGTATTCGAATATTAAATCTATAAACTAAATAACTATATCATTAGAACTGCTAACTTTATATAAAGATCAATTTTTAACAAGCTTACTCTAGAGTATTTATGTGTTC
>NW_024064790.1:0-1706 GCF_009727055.1 Benincasa hispida | reverse complement strand
ATTAGTCCTCACACACTCTTCTTTATGTCCTTTGAAGAGAATTTGAGTTCTCATCTGAAGTCCTTGGCCCTATTTATAAGCATCCAAGATTGCTCCACGGCCGATACCTCCTGCTTGGCTGCATGTCCAAGTGTCTTTTCTTCACACCATCAACGCATTCTTACATTAGCGCAAGCCAAAGTGTCTTCTTCTCCTTTCACCAACGCATAGCCCTCATCCTTTACATGTCTTCTTATGCATCCACCTAATTTGCTTAAGGTTTAAGAATTCCTCCTAACAAGCTACATGTCCAGATGACGTCCTTCATATGAGCTCATCCTTCATATGCGTCCACAAACCCTTGGATGTTCAATGCATAGTATGCCATCAACGCATAGTCTATAATCAACGCATAGTGTAATCATCAATGCATAGTATGCAATTAATGCATAGCAATCCTTGGTTCCCCTTTGTTTTCAACACAGCACCATCACAACCCAACTTACTCATCCATCGCAAGAGCCAACCACTATGTGTCCAACCTAGCCCATCGCATGGCCTATGCCTTAGTAGAGTTTCCGCGTCCAACGTATCAATCGTGCATGCCATCGTCAACTTCCAATGCCTAGCACGGTCGCACAGCATCGACGCATAGGATGGTCGCTCGTCCTCGACGCCTAGCTCGCTTGGCATGGGCGCTTGGCATCGATGCATAGGACACTCGGCCGCAAGGCATCGACGCATGGGATCTGTCTCTTATACACATCTAGATGTGTATAAGAGACAGCTCGTATACTAAGACAACAACAATTTCCTGTGGAAACTTTCCCTGTACCTTATTATCCCGCCAATGTGCACATCGACTATTTTTCCACTGGTAACTTGACTATATTTCCCACCGGTCGTCACCGACTATCATATCCCGCCGACTATATTTTACCGCCAAGTACCCTTTTCAAGCATGCTAACTATATATCTCGGGTGCAATTTCAGTCTCCAAAACAAACATACAAGCAATATCATAACAAGCATAGTAATCAAATAAACATATATCCCTGATCATGCCAATTTAACATTATCCCATATATATAGAAATTAGATAAAAAATACAACACACACTAACCACTCACCTTGGTTGGTTAGGAACTTTCCTTTCCAAAGTTCCTTAAGTTTCCTTGGTTTCTCTTTTGAACCCTAAATTACAGATTCAAATATCAGCTTAGATTACTTATAGTTCCAAAACTTATTTTAAGATACTTCCTTCTGTAAACATGTTCTAAAATATCTCGGGAAGCTTACCATAAAATCTTAGCTCATAACTCCTCGTGGTTTGGCCGAAATCTCAAAATATTCAAGACTGGCCCAAGTTTACCCGACAGCCTGACCCTTCTGACTTTTTCTCAATTTCCAGCTCGATACCTTGGATCTTCTTCTCCGACATCCCTACCCTGAAAACTAGACTCTCCTATCTTTCAGATGGTTTTAAAATCACTCCAAACGCACGAGTATTCTGGGAGAACTTCTCGTTCCAAATTGATGCTACTTCCTGTCTTTTTTGCCCGATAGCATCTCCCCTCTTGGAACTTCTTGACCAACGCATGGTCTTGCTACCAACGCATGCGTTCTTCCATCAACGCATCTTCTCCCAATTAGTCCTCACACACTCTTCTTTATGTCCTTTGAAGAGAATTTGAGTTCTCATCTGAAGTCCTTGGCCCTATTTATAA
>NW_024064789.1:1222741-1240160 GCF_009727055.1 Benincasa hispida | reverse complement strand
GAGAGAGATCAAACCATGGAAAGAATGTTTGCTCTATGAAATACTAAAACAATGGCAGCATTGTTTAAGTTATAGTGGGAATAGCCCAAGCCCACTTCGACACAGTAATCCAGCTCCCAAAAGAATATACTGATAGTAACATATGAAGAAGAAAGGGTTCCGTTGAAACCCATGCCCGCAAACATAAAATAATCTTACACACGGATAGAATTAAGTGGCATCTGTTTACCTAGACATAAGAATACTAAGCTCTGAACATTCTCTCGATAGGTTTTTACAAAAATGCAAAACAGGTTAGCAAACAGAGAATTGCCAGATCAACAACCACTATCCTGAAAACATTCCTAGTAGTCCCTCCTAGGCCAAATGCTCCCCACTAAAGCCATCTCATGATAGAATGAAAGTACAGACCTCAAACTCCTCAGTCCGGGACACACCTTTTAATCATTTGGTCAGAAAAAATCTTCCAAAGGTTTGGCGGGTCCCAAACAAAATATTTTGAATCACTCCTCAGTTTGGCCATCCTGGAACTAGACATATCATAGAGGAACTTACCATTAACCAGGAAATTTACAATGTTAGCATCATGGCATGGGCATGGTAATATGGAATAGGAACTTGTCAACGAAAACCTCTCTTAAAGGCATCTTCACAATCTTTCTTAAGTGGTCTGCCACTAAGTTTTCTACTCCCTTCATATCCTTGATAGTCATGTTGAATTCTTGAAGGAGAAACATCCAATGCACAAGACGGGGCTTCGACTTCTTCTTGGTCATAAGGTACCTAAAGTAGAATGATCAGTAAAAATAGTAACAGGAAAGCCAAGAATGTAAGAACGAAATTTATCTAAAGCAAAAACAATAGCCATCAATTCCTTCTCAGTCGTGGTGTAGTTTATCTGGGTAGGATTTAGGGTCCTTAATGCAAAGCATATAACGTGACTTTTCTTGTCGACCCGCTATCCTAGGACCGCTCCCACTGCTAGATTACTAGCATCACACATGATCTCGAACGTTATGTCCCATCGTGGAGGTTGCAGAATTGGGGTGGTGGTCAACTTTTCTTTCAAAATGTCAAACGCATCCTGACATTTCTAGTCAAAATTAAAAGGAACATCCTTCATGATAGTTGTAATGCCAACTTTGAAAAATCCTTGACGAAACACTTGTAAAAACCTGGGCTACCAAAAAAAGAATGAATATCCATAACACACGTAGGATAGGAGAGGTTAGCAATAACATCTGTTTTAGCCTTGTCTACCTCAATGTCCTAAAACAATATTAGGTTAGCAATAACACACAGAAACTAAATGTCCTAAAACAATCCCGTGAGAAGCCATAAAGTGATACTTTTCATAATTCAACACAAGATTTGTCTCAGTGCAATGTTTTAATACTAGACCAAGATTATGCAAACAATCATCGAAAGATTCTCCATAAACTATAAAATCATCCATGAATACCTCTATGCACCATCCCATGAAATCAGAAAAAATACTCATCATACACTTTTGGAACATACCTGGGGCATTGCAAAGCCCAAGTGGCATCCTCTTGAAGTTGTAAGTCCCATAAAAACAAGTGAAGGTAGTCTTTTCATGGTTTTCTTGGGCGATTGAGATTTGGTAGAATCGAGAGAACCCAACAAGAAAACAAAAGAACGGTTTTTCGGCAAGTCGTTCCCCTATTTGATCGAGAAAAGGGATAGGAAAGTGGTATTTTTTAGTTACCTCATTGAGCTTTTGAAAATCGATGAACATTGTCCACCCGTTCTGTACGCGCATCGGCACCATCTCACCCTTGTCATTCTCCACGATTGTCATGCTGGTCTTTCTTGGAACTACGTGAATAGAACTTACCCACTTATAATTAGGAATTGGGTAAATAATACCGGCTCATTTAGCTTGATAATTTCCTTGAGAACGATGTCTTTCATCGATGGGTTGAGCCTTCTGAGGGGTTGAACTGTGGGCTTGGCTCCTTCCCCTAAAGTTATTATATGCATGCAAACAGAAGGGCTCGCTCCCTTGAGATCATCAAGAGTCCACCCAATGGCCTCCTTCCAGGTCTTCAGAGTCTCGACTAAGGATTCCTCTTGGGTAGGTGTCAACTCCCTGGAGACTATAACTGGAAGGGTGTTCCCTTTACCTAGGTACACATATTTTAAATGACTAAGGAGAGCCTTCAGTTCAGTCCCTTGTACATGCAAACCAACAATATCAAAATTAGAAGAAGGTTTCTTCGGTTGCTAACATCAACAACAGAAAGAGATAAATCATGCGAGTCATGTAAATCCAAATCAATACATGGAGTAATCAATATGTAATAGTCATCACTACCATCAAGAAATATAATATCATCTAATAAGTCATGAGCCTCAATCATACATAGCGACAGATATTCCTCAGAAAATTTCATGGTATCATACATGTTCTATCAGCTAATTAGATGCACACAGTAGTTTTTGGCAAATCATTAAAATTGAGATTCTCATACACATGATAAGGCATGACATTAGTAAAGGCTCCTAGATCAAGCATAGCACGATGAATGACTCTATTACCAATAATGTAGGGTAAAGTGAACAGACCTGGGTCTCGCCATTTTCTAGGCATATTTTGTTTAAATAGATCTGATACATTCTTACTTACCACAACCCGTTCCTTATCCTTACCTATCCTCTTGTCGGTGTAGAGTTCGTTGTGAAATTTAGCATACCTGGGAATCTGCTGGATTGCGTTCACGAGGAGAATGTTTATCTGAACCTTTTTAAACATCTCGATCAACTCGTCATCCCTATGTTCTTGTTTTCGTCTTGCCAGCCTACTAGGAAACGAAGGTTTAGGAATATAAGGTCCAATAAAAGGTGAAGGAAGAGTACTTTCCTTAGGGGTAGACGGGCGTGCCTCGGATTTACCCTCATTTTTCTCAGCTTCTTTGTTGGACTTACCAGGCGGAGGTGGGTTGTCTGTGAAGGAACTCTTATTCAATAGAAACATTGAGCAGAAGAAAGATCTTTCCAAGCCCATTGTGAAAGAATAAAGCATTTACAAACAAACAACCATATTTATGCATTATAGAGAAAATTACAGCATGCTTTCTTTATTTAAATACAAAGGGAATCGAGTGACGTACCTTTGAAAAAATATTCTTCACGTATTTCCTCGATCTACATTGGTCAGGCATCCCAGCAAAGTCTAAACGATCATGAACGCAATGAACAACCAATGTAATCACGAACTTTCAGATCCTCGAACCCAATCGAATAAGACTCGATCCTCGACCCTTAAACAACAACACTCGAGCTCAATTTTTGTGTCCATTTATATCATTGGAACTTCAACCCAGCTAAGTTCATGCAAAATTGAGCTCAATTTAAGTATTTCCACCACACATTCCTTTTTGAGTTTAGTAGAGAAGACCTTGGTGGTGGTCTATGATAACAGACAGAAATGCACGATATTACAACGCAAGGATATAAAACAATGGAGGATTGGGATGGTAAAAATATGTAAAATCGTTCTAAAGGCTTTAGAACATTGCGATCGCATGTGCCCATCGCATTAAAGCAGCTAATTTACGTATTTTGTGTAGGAAAATGCCTTGGTGCAAGGCAGAATTGTGATCCAAGGAATTCAAAGTCCAAGCGCATTAGAAGATTGCGACCGCAAAGCTACGCGATTGTATGCGTTTGTGGAGATCTGCTCAAGAAGGTGGTAGAGACGGTGCATCAAGGTGAAAGCTTAATAAATCATGATGGGACAGAAAGCTGGTGACGGTCGAATCCGAATTTAGTTGACAAGCCATTAACGACATACTGTAGCAAGTACACTCAGCTTTTCGATAACAATTAATCGGCGCATCAGATAGAGATTTAATGACATCCCATCAGTGCAATTATTTGAGAGAAAAGCTCTTCACCCTAAAGCTCTATAAATACCAAAAGCCACCTTCGTTAAAGGAGTTCAACAGTTCAGAATTTTGGAGTTTCCATCCACCATATACATAGAGAGAATAGATAGCCATAGTCTGTAATTCATATACTTAGAGGTGGAGGCGAGCGAAGAGAGAAAACACCGAAAAATCGTTCCTTGTCAGCTCGAGAGAGTGCTGGGAAACGTTGAGAACGGAGAGAGGGCCAACTCTTGCGAAAGTAAGAACATTCTTTTAGGCAGAGTAGAGTAAACAACAGTGTAAAAGCCTCGGGAAGCAAGACATTGCTACCAGGCTCTCTATACTTACTTACCATTGTCATTCTATATTCTGAGTTCATTAATAAAACGGAATTTGCATTTCTACATCTGTTCACTCTGTTTACATTCTGCATGAGTAACTAAACTTCCGAATGGGTAAAGAAGCACTTTGCTAGCACGACCTAAGATCTTCATTTTATGCCATCATCTTGTCTTATGCATGTGTCCATCACCCTTTAGAGACACTTGAGAGAGTAGTCTAAAGAAAGAACCTTGACTTGAGAGAGTTAGGTTAGAATCTAGGCTTGAGAAAGTCATATTAGAATCGCATAAGCAAGAAATAGAAACTTAGAGATAAGTTCTGTTTGCTATCATGCATCGCATACACCTTAGAAATAGGATATGATAGTATGCAGTCACCTTGGGTATGTGTGTGTCATTCATCGTCGCATAGACAAGAATAAGGGCTTAGACATAAGTCCTATAGACATTATCGTATACATCGCATGTGTCCTAAAATTAAGAACTATAGCATTTGCATTGGGAGATGACATTCTGTAGTATGTGGATAGCATGATCGCATAACTTGAACGCAATCTTAGGAAGTGTCAGCTAAATCCCTTCTGAACTCATTCCCCACATATTCATTGAAACTTTCGTTGTTGTTAAATCTTTTCTTAATTCCGCCACATAGGATTTATACTTTAAACAAACATACCAACCAACTTATTGTTTTGTTTGTGTCCTGCAAAGGAATCTAAAATTACTGCCGCATATTGTCTCAATAGTCCATGTGTTCGACCTTGGGCTTACCAGGCAACCTAGTAGGATTTATACTTGGATTTTGCTAGGAAAACTTGCTTGTACAATGCATACACCAACATCGCAATATACACCATTATTTCATCATATTCACAACGCATCAAGTTTTTGGCGCCGTTGCCGGGGATACGGCAGCACATATTGTGGTAACGGTAACTTTTTGATTTTCTTTGCAGCTTTCCATCTATGTGCACTGCCTCTCCTTTGGTAAGGGAAGAAGCGGGCGCCGTATGAGCGAAGGACAAGTTCCTGAGCCCGATTACAACCCAGAGATTGAAAGAACGTTTAGAAGAAGAAGAAGAAACAACCGCCAACATCAACAACAAGAGAGAAATCCCAACATGGCGAAGCAACTGGAAGACAGAGCACAGAACACAAATAATATCATGGCGAACCCCATTCTCTTGGTGAACGATCACAATAGGCCCATTCGAGACTATGCATCGGCCAACCTTTACGATTTCTTACCAGGAATCATGAGGCCAGCCTTGGATGATCAAGGTTCGAGATGAAGCCGGTGATGCTGCAAATGATTGAAACTGCCAGACAGTTTGGCGGTAGCCGTTGTGAGGTTCTGCACGCCCACCTCTGGAGTTTTATTGAAATCTGCAATATGTTTGTATTCCCAAACATCTCTGCTAATGAGGTTCGACTAATGCTGTTCCCATTTTTGTTGTGTGACCAAGCACGAAAATGGGCTTATTCTCTCGAACTAGGGGAGATTACATCGTGGGAACAGGTAGTTGAAAAGTTCATGAAGTACTTCCCCCTGACAGAGAACGCAAGAAGAAGGAAGTTGATTACTAATTTTGAACAAGATATCGACGAATCGCTCAGTGACGCCTGGGCGAGGTCTAAAATACTGGTGCGAGATTGTCCGCACAATGGCTTACCGATTTTCTCTAAATGGAAATTTTCTATAACGGATTGAACCCTGCATCGCAGACGGCTGCCAATGCGGCAGCAGCTGGTGGTCTGCTCGAAAAGACATATGACGAGGCAAAAAATATACTTGATCGCATTTAAAAGAATCACGAAGATTAGAGAGAACGCGATCAACGACTGAGAATTAAAGATAGTGATACAAGTAATGGGGCCATCGCATCCCTATAAAACCAAATGAATGCGATGATGAATCTAATACAAGGCATCACAATCAATAGCATGAGAACACATAAAGGGCAGGCCAATACAATCGCTCAAACGAACACGAGTTGTGTCACCTGTGGGGAAGCACATCCGATTAAAGAATGCCCAAGGAATTCGCAATCAATATGCTTCATAAAGAATAACCCTTTCTCTAATACGTAGAACCCCGGGTGGAGAAACCACCCCAATTTCGCATGGAAAAATCAACAAAAAAGCTATCAACCTATGGCGCAAAGGAAGGGCCGCCAAGATTTTTCCCACGAATGAATGGTCAAATGCAAAATCAAGCCAGTAGCTCACAAGCACCGCCATCTTCTTCCCTGGAAAGCCTATTAACGCAGTACATAGAAAAGAACGAGACGATGCTCCAGAATCAGGTGACTTCAATCTGCAATCTCGAAATCCAACTAGGACAGATTGTGGGCAAGCTCAAAAGTAGACCGCAAGGAGCGTTGCCGAGCTCAACTGAGATCCCTCGCAATTCTGGAGTGCAGGAGAGGAACAATACCTAGCAATCTCCTTGTTGAGCGGAAAAACGACAGCAGAAGAAGGGGGAGAACCCACCAGGACCAACCCGAATGCGGTAAAAACCAAGAACCCGTTGACATATGATTCAGAAGAGCCCGAGAAGATGAACCCATAAGTTGCGTCCACCTTCAAGCCTCTAGAACATGAAACAGAAGAAGTACAGCTGCCACCGTTCCGGCAAAAATTGAAAAAGAAACAGTATCATGAAGAAAAGATCGCTACAGTGGCAGTAATGCAAAGGTTAAATACTATGATCCCGCAAAAAATGTGCGACCCAAGAAGCTTTACGATACCCTGCTCAATTGGAAGGGTCTACATTGGTCAAGCACTATAAGATGTTGGGGCGAGTATAAATTGTAATGCAGCTATCAATTTTCAAACGATTGAATGTGGGAAAACTAACACCCATGATGAAGACTCTCCTGCTTACGGACAGATCCCGAGTACACCCCGAGGGAGAGTTGAAGGATGTCGTGGTCTCAATTGACAAATTCATTTTACCGGCAGACTTCATAATTCTTGATCATAAAGCGGACGAAGATGCGCCCATCATATTGGGACGACCATTCCTATCAACCGGTTGTGCTCAAATTGATGTGCATAAGGGAGAAATCATGATGAACGTTAATGGGAAAAAGCTCTGGAATGAGGCAATCAAGATCCTAGAAGATCGAGAAAAGAAGAGAAAACTGCCTTGGACTTAAAAAGCCCAGATTGAAAGGAATAAGTAGTCCCTACGTTGTTATGCAATTCAAATTCATCAGGGACGCAATATTTTTTAAGTATCCTTTGAAATCTTCAGTTCATGAACTCAAATCTACCTTTTTATATCCGTTATCATTTCTATATCCTTTTTCTCCTTATTTCTCTTAAAAAAAAAGGGAAATTTTTTGTTAACTCTGTCTTTTATATTTTTTACCCTCTCGATCTTTTTTGCAACGATCGTGGTGAACGATTGCGAGGGAGCTACACGATAACTGAAAAAATACGACTAGTTCAGTCAACTATCGCAATCGAAGAAAACGGTTCATCGCAAAGAAGGATGTTATCACAAAATGATGCGGACGACAGAGCAAATTTGGGGGTTGTCTCTTTCCTTGACTTTGTTTATTCCAAATTTTGCACTCTCACATCTTGCCTTTAACTTTGATAATTTTATCATCGCATCCTCTTTAGTCGGCACAATCATTAAATATTGATTACTTTAGTAAGTCACCACATCTTTTTTCTATGCCAATTATGATTTCAATGATGAAACGCATGCCTCTATTTCTCATCGCATGCACTATAATCAACTTAATTTTAGGATAGTCAATTCACAAAATATTTCTAGAAGTTAGTGATCCACCAACTTTCTTTCAAACTGACTTTTACGAAACCTTCTAAGACCATTGCAAGAATTCTTTCAGTCTTTCAGCAATGAGGATATTGCTGCGTTTAAATTTGGGGATGTGGTATTTATTTTCAACCTTGCTACTTTTAGACATCAAAAAAAAAAAATCAAAACGTTGCGATCGGATCCTACTCGTAGTTGGATGTCCGCATGAAATCTGTGGGGGCATGCCAAAGTGAAGGAAGGAATCGTGATCAATGCATAAATAAAATGATCGCAACTCTACTGCCAAATGGGCGTAAATTTAGACTGATAAAAAGCGCCTTGCTCGTACTTGGATGCTCGCATGACACCCGTGGGGCAAGGCAAAACGAAGGCTAGGCCCTTAGATCAGCGCAAGTTTATAGAAAGAATATCTAAACTATGCTAGGATAAAAAATCATTTGGAAACACCCCTGTTGAAAAAGTTTTTTTTGTGAAATAAATCATGCGATGTCCTGGAAAACAAGTAAAGTCTTTTTGAAGGTTAAACTTGCAGTCCCTAAATTTTAGAAATATTTTAAGAATAGACCTGGATAGAAATTAAGAAGATTTTGGTTCATAGGATTTGAATAAGGCACCTTGAGAAATCTAGGTAAGGAAAAGGCGGCAGACTCTCTAGAGAAATCTAGGTAAGGAAAAGGTGGCAGACTCTTTAGTCTATGCTTGAGGACAAGCATTGTTTTAAATTTGGGGGTGTAATAACGGGTAGAAATGCACGATATTACAATGCAAAGATATAAAACAATGGAGGATTGCGATGGTAAAAATATGTAAAATCGTGTCCAAAGGCATTAAGTTGAGAACATTGCGATCGCATGTGCCCCATCGTATTATAGTAGCTAATTTACATATTTTGTGCAGGAAAATGCATTGGCGCAAGGAAGAATTAGGATCCAAGGAATTCAGAGTCCGAGCGCATTAGAAGATTGCGACCACGAAGCTATGCGATTATATGCATTCGCGGAGATCTGCTCAAGACAGTAGCCGCATAGAGACGACGCATCAAGGTGAAAGCTTAATAAATCATGATGGGACAGAAAGCTGATGACGGTCGAATCCAAATTTAGTTGACAAGTCGTTAATGACACACTTTTCGATGACAATTAATTGGCGCATCAGACAGAGATTTAATGACATCCCATCAATGCAATCATTTGAGAGAAAAGCTCTTCACCTTGAAGCTCTATAAATACCAAAGGCCACCTTCGTTAAAGGAGTTCAACAGTTCAGAATTTTGGAGTTTCCATCCGCCATATACATAGAGATAATAGATAGCCATAGTCTGTAATTCATATACTTAGAGGTGGAGGCGAGCGAAGAGAGAAGACACCGAAAGATCGTTCCTGGTCAGCTCGAGAGAGTGCTGGGAAGCATTGAGAACGAAGAGAGGGCCAACTCTTGGAAAAGCAAGAACATTCTTTTGGGTAAAGTAGGGTAAACTAGAGTGTAAAAGCCTCTGGAAGCAAGACATTGCTACCATGCTCCCTATACTTACTTACCATTGTCATTCTGTATTCTAATTTCATTTATAAAATGGAATTTGTATCTCTGCATCTATTCACTCATTTTACATTCTGCATGAGTAACTAAACTTCCGAATGGGTTGAGAAGCACTTAGCTAGCACAATCTAAGATCTTCATTTTATACGATCATCTTGTCTTATGTATGCGTCCATCACCATTTAGAGATACTTGAGAGAGTAGTCAAAAGAAAGAACATAGACTTGAGAGAGTTAGGTTAGAATCTAGGCTTGAGAAAATCATATTAGAATTGCATAAGCAAGAAATAGAAACTTAGAGATAAGTTTTGTTTGCTATCATGCATCGCATGCACCCTAGAAATAGGATATGATAGTATGCGGTCGCCTTGGGTATGGGTGTGTCATTCATCATTGCATAGACAAGAATAGAGACTTAGACATAAGTCCTATAAACATTATCGTATACATCGCATGCGTCCTAAAATTAGGAACTATTGCATTTGCATTGAGAGATGACACGTTGTTGTATGTGGGTAGTGTCATGGTCATGCTTGTCCAGGGCCTGTTGCCCATGGCCGCATGCCCGATCCAACCCCCTTCTAGCATACTTTCATATCTTGTATTGTATTAGCTTAGTTAGCTTGCTTTCTTTACATTTTCATTGTAAGGGACCACTCACCCTTTTGCATATGCAAGGGAGCCAGCTTGGCTATTTGTTCAGAATGCACTATATGGGGATAAGACTAACCATCACTTCCTCCTCGAAGTAGTACTCTATAAAGCTGTTGTTGTTGCTTATTGCTTTCTAGTCTACTACAATCTTTCTTTCTTTATTCACACTCACAAAAACTTCTTACGAAAACCCTTTCTCCAAACCCGTTTCTAAAACCATTTTCCCTAAAATAGGGGTGGAGGTTGCGAGAGGCACTCGGTGTGCCACCGGCAGTTCGTATTCGAGTTGGCTGACTTGTTCGTAGACGGGAACAAGTGTCACACAATCGCTAAGAGAAGCTTCCGAAAGAGCGATTGTGACAGTTGGTAGAGCCAAGTCGGCTCACAGAGGGAAGATCAGTGATCATGTCGCAACGAAAAACCTGAACAAAGTCCCATGTGGATAGGTTGGTAGAGATGGAAGAGCAAATGCTATACCTGAGAGAGGTCCGGATAGTGTTCGTTTCCTAGAGACTCGGCTATAAGAAGTTGCTGAGAAAGCCGATGCAATTGATGCGGTAGTGGGCCGCCTAGACAGATTACCCGTCAGAGAATTGATGATGAGGGTAGAGACCCTCGAGACTAAAACAGCACGGTCCGACAGCTTTGAACGTGGCGATAGCTCATTGGGCTCTGTTGCCCACATAGAGGAGCGTGTCGAAGAGTTGGACGGCTCCCAAAAAGCAATACTTCAGATGGTAACCGATTTGTCTGAAGACTTTCAGTCGGCCCTTGACGTCGTCAGAGCCGAGATAGCGGATGTGAGTGCTAGGGTGAATCTCACCATCTGAGCGGTAGGGAACCAAACCCCATTTGGGGAGCAATGGCAGTAAGCCGAATAAAAACTTAGACCGAAACCCTTGTTTGGGGTGCGAGAAGCAAAAGCCCTGGAAATTTTATCTTCGATCTTGAGCAATACTTCAAGGCGACGAACACAGTGACTGAAGAGTCGAAAGTCACACTAGCAACGATGCATCTGGCTGAAGATGCAAAACTGTGGTGGAGATCACGATTTATAGACATACAGGAAGGACGATGCACTATTGATACTTGGGACAGATTGAAACAAGAACTTCGCTCGCAGTTCTTCCCTGAAAATGTCGAGATCTTGGCTCAACGAAAACTCCGAGAGCTGAAGCAAACGGGTAACATCAGGGACTACGTAAAACAGTTTGCAAGACTCATGTTGGACATACGAGATATGTCTAAAAAAGACAAGGTCTTTTGCTTGTTGAAGGGCTAAAACCGTGGGCGAAATCAAAAACTATATGAATAAAGAGTACAGGATCTCCCCTCTGCCTTGCGACAGCTGAACGGCTTATACGACCTTAGCACTGACTCGTAACATGTGAGGAAGCAGTCAACTTCCTCAAATGGGGGAAACAGAAACAGTCGTTCCAGTCCTCCCAGACCTAGGGGAGGAGAACAGAACACAAGGGGGACCGTAAATCATCCCAACCGAGATTAGGAAACAAACTGGCGGGGGCTGCCACACAACATAACAATTACAATCGCCCCCTGTCTTGTTTCATATGTAGAGGCCACACAGGGCGAGTGAATGTCCAAAATCGAACCATGTTCAATGCTTTTTCAAGCCACATTAGCCTGTGCTCTGAAGACAAGGCTGAACTAGAGGAGACGGTAATCGAGCCAGTTGCAGAAATTGAGAATCCCAGGATGGGGGCATTGAAATTCTTATCTGCGCTCCAGAAGAAAATGGGAAAGGCAACAGAGCCACTAGAGAAAGGATCATGAAGTGGACGCTTGGGTCAACCAAAATCGGCCAAGAACACTATGGTCGACTCTGGGGCCACCCATAACTTCATGGCTGAAACGGAAAGCCCGCCACTTGCTCTGACCTGGGAAAGAGACTGCAGGGAAGATGAAAGCTGTGAATTTTGAGCCCTACCGATTACGGGGATAGCGAAGAGAACTCTGGTGAAGTTCGAAACTGGAAGGGCCTCGTTGACTTCGTGATTGTCAAGATGGATGATTCGACGGTGGTATTGGGGATGGAGTTCCTACTTTGAAGATAAAGTCATACCAATGCCCCTCGCCAAATTTCTAGTAATTATTGGATCTACACCTCCAGTTCAAACCAGTAATCAAGCAGCCAAATGGGTGAGAATGATCTCAGCCCTCCAATTGAAAGAGGCCTGGCCCACAGTGAACCCACGTTTCATGGCCATCCCGATAGAATCAGTTGAAATCCACTGAAGAGGAGATCCCCCAAGACGTTTTATTTCTCTTGGAAGAGTAATCGGGATTGTCATGCCTAAAAGCTTGCCCAAGTCCTTACCCCACGAAGGGGATTGACCATGAGATTGAGTTGTTACCAAGGGCAAAGCCGCCTGCCAAGGAATGCATATTCGGATGGCCCCGCCAAAAATTGGCTGAACTCGAAAACAGTTAGACGATTGCTAGATGCAGGATTTATCAACCGGTGAAGCCCCTTATGGAGCCCAGTACTGTTTCAGAAGAAGAAGATGGGAAGCCTCCGGTTGTGCATCGACTATCGGGCCTTGAACAAGGCTCACAGTCCGCAACAAATATCCCCTTCCTATCATTACTAACTTATTTGATCGGCTTCACGGCGCTAAGTATTTCTCGAAGCTGGACCTACGCGTCGAGATATTACAGGTTCGAATTGCTGAAGGAGACAACCTAAGACGACCTGTGTCACGAGATATGGAGCCTTCGAATTCCTCGTGATTCCCTTTGGCCTCACCAATGCTTCAGCAACTTTCTGTACCTTAATGAACCAGTCTTTACAGAATACCTCGAAAAATTCGTCGTAGTGTATCTCGATGACATTGTGGTCTATAGTGCCTCGCTGAAGGACCATCGACATCACCTCTAACTAGTCCTTCGAAAAGCTGAGGAAAAATCCAGTTGATGTAAAGAGAGAGAAGTTGCTCCTTTGCCCAAGAGCGGCATAAATTTCCTCGGCCACGTGATTGAGTGTGGTCGGATTGGTATGGAAGAGGGAAAGGTTGCCGCGATAGAGACTGAAGGGTACCATCATCCAGACCGAATTATGATCCTTCCTCGACTAGGCAACTACTATAGGCGGGTTCGTAGAAGGATTCTTGAGAGAACAGGCGCCATTAACCGAACTGTTGAAGAAAGATAGGCCAATGGAGCTAGACATCTTGAATGTCAGCTGCCTTTGAGGGCTTGAAGAAAGTGATGATTGAGGGGTGCGGTCCTCGGAATTGCCGACGTGACCAAGCCATTGAAGTAGAGACTGATGCTTCTGACTTCGCATTGGGTGGTGTCGTCCTCCAAGACGGACACCCCATCGAGTATGAGAGTAGGAAACTAAATGATGCCGAACAGAGGTAAGCCGCCTCCGAGAAAGAGATGTTACAGTAGTTCACTGCTTGAGAGCCTGGAGACAGTATCTCTTGGGGGCCAAGTTCGTGGTCAAGACCAACAACAACACCATTTGACACTTCTTCAACCAACCGAATTTGTCATCGAAAACAAGCACGGTGGGCAGGAGTGTCTAGCGGAGTTCAAATTCCAATTCGAACATAGACTGGGGAAAAGTAACCAAGCGGCCGATGCTCTTTAGCCGAAAGAGCGACATGCGGCCCTGTGCTATGTTCGCCCGCCACAAGCAAGTACGTTTGTTAGTGCAACAGTATGAGAAACTATCAAAACTCACTTGACAAACGACACAGCGGTGCAGGCCATCACTACAGTTGGCCAAAGAAGGGAAGACACGCCAGTTTTAGGTGGAAGACGATTCTACTATACACCAAGGGCAATCACCTTTACATCCCCAGATCCAGGGAGTTACGAAGGTCGCTGATGAAAGAGTGTCACGACACACCCGTGGGCAGGACATAATGGTTGGCAGAGGACTTATGCCCTTCTAAAACAAGGCTACTATTGGCCAAGCCTTCGAGACGATGTCATGCAATTTACCAATACTTGCCTTGTCTGCCAACAAGACAAGGTAGAAAGGGCGAAATAGCGGGTCTGCTGGAACCCCTACCTATGCCCTCTAGACCATGGGAGAGCGTGTCTCTCGACTTTCATCATCCCATTTGCCCAAGGTGGGAGAGTTCGAATCGATCCTTGTTATCATCGACCGGTTTCCAAAATATATGCCACGTTCATCCCGACGCCGAAAATGTTGCACAGCCGTGATGACTGCCCAGCTGTTCTTTCAAACACATCGTGAAATTATTGGGCGTCTCCGCGAACATTGTTAACGATCGGGACAGAAGATTAACACTGGACATTCTGGGCAGAAATTGTTCAAAAATATTTGGGGTCAACACTGAATATCTCCTCTAGCTATCATTCCCCAAACTGACGGCCAGACGAAATGCTCAATAAGTATGCTCGAGGAATATCTGCGTCACTTTATCGACACTAGCAGAGATAAACTGGGTCTAGTTGTTAGATGTGGCTCAATTCAGCTTAATAGCCAGCAGAGTTCTGCGACCGGAAAAACACCCTTCGATAATGGTGGTGCGGTCAGCCACTCATGCCACACTTGGTGGACCACCCTTATGCAGGCAAAAGTCCTCAGGCACATAACTTCACTTAAAGGAGATGGACTCAGCAAAACCTCTGAGATAGCTCGTGCCTACCTAGAAAAAGCATCAAAGAAGGATAAAGAAGTGGGTTGATAAGAAGCGGAGGGCCTCGAGTTTTCAAGCCGGGAACAGGTCCTGATCAAGCTACGATCGAAACCAGTTTTCATTTCCGAGGCCAGAGAGACAACGGCTAGTAAGGAAATATGAAGGTCCAGTGGAGGTAATTGAGAAGTCGGGAGAACCTCATATTAAGGTTTAGTTACCCTCATGGATGAAGATTCATTCCTATCATCCATGTGAGTTATCATGAAGCCCTATCATCCCACGATCCCGAGGAAAGAACAACGAAACATTGCTAAGGCGCCCACCAGTCACGATGAAGAACTCCGACTGAGAAAGAAGTTGCACAAATCTTGAATAAACGTACGCGCCGTATTGGAAGACCCAGACGAGAACTGACAGAAGTTCTTTAGTGAAATGGAAGGATCTCGACCGGACAAAGAGATCAGTTGGGGGGGACCGAAGATTTGAAGAATGCAGCTCCAAGCCATCCGCAGATTGAACAAGGTCAATTGACGGGGACATCAACCAATTAAGTGGGGAAGAATGTCACGGTCATGCTTGTCCAGGGCCTATTGCCCATGGTCCGCATGCCCGATCCAACCCCCTTCTAGCATACTTTCATATCTTGATATTGTATTAGCTTAGTTAGCCTTGCTTCTTTACATTTTCATTGTAAGTGACCACTCGCCCTTTTGCATATGCAAGGGAGCCAGTTGGCTTTTTGTTCAAATGTGACACCTATATGGGGATAAGACTATACCATCACTTCCTCATACCCGGAGTAGTACTCTATAAAGCGGTTGTTGTTGCTTATTGCTTTCTAGTCTACTACAATCTTTCTTTCTTTATTCACACTCACAAAAACTTCTTACGAAAACCTTTTCTCCAAACCCGTTTTCAAAAACCGTTGTTCCTAAAACGGGGGTGGAGGTTGCGAGAGGCACTCGGTGTGCCACCGGCAGTCCGTATTCGAGTTGGCTGACTTGTTCGTGAGGGGGAACAAGTGCCGCACAATCGCTAAGAGAAGCTTCCAAAAGAGCGATTGTGAAAGGTAGCATGATCGCATAACTTGAACGTAATCTTAGGAAGTGTCAACTAAATCCCTTCTCAACCTCTTCCCCACATACTCATTGTAACATTCGCTGTTGTTAACTCTTTTCTCAATTCCGCCGCATAGGATTTATACTTTAAACAAACATACCAACCAACTTACTGTTTTATTTGTTACTGCAAAGGAATCTAAAATTACCGCCGCATATTGTCTCAGTAGTCCATGTGTTCGACCTTGGGCTTACCAGGAAACCTTGTAGGATTTATACTTGGATTTTGCTAGGAAAACTTACATGTACAATGCATAAACCAACATCATAATATACACCATTATTTCATCATATTCACAACGCATCAGTCTACTTGAAGTTTCGAACTCGGATTAGGGGAGATCCAGCTGTATTCCTGGAGAATTGTACAAAGGTACTGCACTGTAGAAACCCTCTTATGAACTTTACTTGAGTAGCATGTTTAAAACTCAAATTAAGTTTAGTTAAAGTGCTTATTGATTCCGATTTCTTCCGTAGCATGTTAGATTACTCCTTCATTTTTATCTCTAAAGCTACTGTGCGTTCTGACTTAATGCGTTTCTAGCTATCCTATTCTCTTGAATGGTTTTAGTTGAGGTAACTTCAACAAGATGATTAAAATAATTAAACTTTAGAAATTAAGCATGCACAAAGTCACAAACGAATTTGACACAATAGCTTGACCATAGCATCGTGGCACTGTGAGGATCTTATAAATAGGACCCTGAGGGTCAGCTTTGAAGGCAGCCACTACACATTCGAGATTAAGCTCGAATAAAGGGAAATTTGAGAGTTTTTGTTCAGTTTTTGAGTGATTGAGTCAATTTGTTGAGAAATTATTGATATAGTTAGCCTCAATTCTTACTTCTTTGTTGATCATTGTAGTCTGAATATGCCTTTTAGAGGCTAAATTATTTTCTTGGGATTGTTTGTATGCCTTAATTCTTGAAGGCCATCTAGTTTATTTTATTCAATTGTTGTGAACCCTTTGGGGGATTTGTTTTATTTTTAATTGAATTCAATAAGTTTTTGTGACAAATTGATTTGTTGAATTTCATGTTAGCAAAATCTTTCTAGCCTATGCATTGTTGATCGATTGAGTTACAATTATTAGGATCGCATGGTTGAGGTCTAGACTTTTTCTGGCCAAGTTCATGTGGGTCCTAATATAATCTTTCCCAAAACAATCATGCAACAAGATATGGCTTTCTAGCTTGTTTAATGTCTCGACAATTGAACCCTTTCTTAATGATACACGAACTTTGATTTTCAGACTGATAGGGATTCTCAGAAGTCCACATCAGGATCAATGTTCACTCTTAACGGAGAAGCTGTAGTATGGCGAAGCACTAAAAAGGGGTTCATCGCTGACTTCACTATGGAGGCCGAGTATGTAGCGGCTTGTGAAGCTGTTAAGGAGGTTGTTTGGCTTCTCAAGAAGTTTTTGACTGATCTGGAAGTTGTTC
>NW_024064789.1:1186218-1222733 GCF_009727055.1 Benincasa hispida | reverse complement strand
TCTAGGCCCATCACCCTTTATTGTGATAATAGTGGTGTTGTGGCCAACTCTAGGGAGCCTAAGAGTCACAAGCGCGACAAACATATAGAGTGGAAGTATCATCTCATCTGCGAGATAGTGCATCGAGGGGACGTTGTCACGAAGATAACTTCGGAGCACAACATTGCTGACTAGTTTATGAAGATTCTCACAGATACAGTTCTTAAGGGTCACCTACAGAGCATGGGTCTATGGGACCGTCCGTGGCTGGACTAGGGCAAGTAGGAGATTTTGTACTCGACCGTAGTGCACTGTTTTATTGTTTTTACTTGTACTTATCTTGTACACCCACTCGCTTTAGGATAGGGTCATGTAGTTTGTAAACATATGTATGAACAAACATCTATGATGTAATAATATGAGATATTTTAATTGCATTAACCACAAACCAATAAAATAAGATCCATGGTTATTGTTATAACTTAAGCATGTATGTGGAGACATACAAGTAGACCATGCCTTAAGTGATAACCTAAATGGTCTATAGTATATGGATAAAGGAGGGAAACCTTATCCTGGTGACACTACGGATACGACCCGCTTTGTAGATGTTACAAGTGTTGTAAAGTGCTACAGATGGTCTAATTCTGATCATTCACGTGCGGACATGCGAGCGGAGGTATCCTATGTGGAAGAGTTTGTATAAGACTCGACCATGAAAAATGTTTAGTCTCGTGATATAAGGCCGTTCATGACAGAGAATTTCATTTCACTAGAATGACCATAGGTAAATGACCTTAATTCTGAGTGAGTTGGGAAGTCTTATCTATGAGGGCGGTCCTTTGATTTGCATGGGTGCGAGTGGCCAAATCGCCAACTCAAACCTACCACTTTGGGGATTCGTCTGATGGTGGACCTACGAACTCAGCTACATAAGATGAAATTTACTCCTTCCCTGAAGTAAAGGTAAGTAGATAGATTGTTCTCTTAAGGGCTGATTCCGGGGCTTGAACAATGTGGCGCCACACACTTTATCATGGTCTGAGAGGTTCACTCATAGTAGGACTATGATGTATTGTTCATTAGAGGAATCAATGGTACTTAAGGAGTTAAATGTAACTACAGCGGAAAAATGGTAAATTGGCCCAACTGTACTTAAGAGCGATCTATGAAGGGTTATCATGCTGTTGATTAGTTATATCCAATGGATATAGAAATATATATGTAGTGAGAAGAGTGCAGTTGTCTGTCTTTAGTAGACTGCCCGACAGTTAACGGATGATGGATATCTTTATTAAAGAGTTTAAATAGTTATTCACGTACCGTTTGAGCTTCAAGCTACAAGTCCATAAGGTCCCCTTAGTAGCTCAATCGATTCAAGTTGAGAATCAATTTTTGGGTTAGTTTGAAGTGTTCAAATTAACAAGAGAGAATTTTATTATATATGATATAATTAAATTAGTTTAATTATATGTGATATAATTGATTTGTTGTATTAGATACATTAATTGGAGGAATTGATATAAATATGATTTATATTAAATAAAGGAAAAAAGAACTATGGTTTATATATTACATATGATGTGATATTAAAACTATAGGTCATAAATATAATATAATAAATTAGTTATTATATTTATTTATAATAAAAGTAATTACGAAATAATTGTGATTGGTTTCTCCTCTAACTATGCAAGTGGAAGGTTATTTTCAATTTTAAAAACTGAAGAATAAAATGAAAAAAGTTTTCATTTTTTGAGGATCGCATCATTATCACATACTAATCGATTGAGTGAAAGAAAGCTATACGATAGTCCTTTCAAGAGACTAAACGACCGAGCGAGTTTTCTAGATGATTACTCCTTGTTACTAAACGATCGAGAATCCATTATCTATATGATAGACTAACCCTTTCTCCCACTTACTCGATCATTTAATTCGATCTTATACTTCCTCCTTCCCTCTACCAAAATCATACAGAGCCCACGCCTCCTGGATTCTCACTCTGAGAATACCAAAGTAACCGAGTGTAGTATCGAGTGTTACTGTTTGATGGTTGAGGATCAAGTCTTACTCGATTGGGTTCGACGATCTGACAGTTCGTGATTACATTGGTTGTTCGTTGCGTTCGTGATCGTTTTGACTTTGCTGGGACGCCTGACTAGTGTAGATCGAGGAAATACATAAAGAATAGTTCTTCAAAGGTATGTCACTCGATTCCCTTTGTATTTAAGTAAAGAAAACATGTCGTAATTTTCTCTATAATGCACAACTATGGTTGTTTGTCTATAAATGCTTTATTGAATAGGAGTTCCTTCGGGTTAATGGTTCTATTGAATAAGAGTTCCTTCACAAACAACCCACCTCCACCTGGTAAGTCTAACGAAGAAGCTGAGAAAAATGAGGGTAAATCTAAGGCACGCCCGTCTACCCCTAAGGTAAGTACTCTTCCTTCAAGTTAATTAACAAAAAAGTGACAATCCTTAACTAATCAATCAATCAACAAGCATTAAGATTCAAGGCAAAGCTAAGCCAATTAATTTATTTCCATCATCTGACCAATTAACTGAGCGAGATTTATCCAAGTTATAAAGTAAATGCTTGCTAATTGGAATCCCAAATTAAACAACAAACTAACTTAACTCATGCTTCTAGGTGACGACTACCTAACGATTACAAATTAGTGCCAATCAAAGCAATAAATTAAACATGCATAGCTAATTTGTCAGATTATCCCATACACAAAAATTGAAGAATATGCTCAAGATAAAATCTCATAAATTCATAATAAAACTCACAGAATTACAATACGAGTCTCAGGAATTGAATCAGAACCAAACTAAGTTCTTACTCTTTAGCCAGATCAGAGAGTTAAAACGAGGCTGGAATAGAGCGACGACACCCGAGATCGGGTGTACTCGACGTGACGTAATCGACTGACCCAAATTTTTCTTTTATAAAACTACCGCAGTGGACAACGGTAGAAAGAACATTGCAACGCTGTGTTGCATAATGGCCGAGCGTTAGGCAAGCGTCACAACACTACCTTGACGCAGTGTTGCGCGCACGTTGAGGCTGTATGTCTATCAAACCACATAGCGTTGCAGTGCTTTAGGGGAGCATTGCAACACTGCTATTCTGTCGTAGAGCGTTTTAGGGCAGCGTTGATGAGCAGTGCGATGGTGGCATTGGAGCATCTTCGAAGCATTGCAATGCTTGGGGCAGTGTTGCAACGCTGCCCTGCATCCTAGCATTCTATCCAATGGCTTTGAGCTAGCGTTGGACTTTAGGTTTAATGAGAGTGTTGCAAACGCTCGAGCAGGGAGCATTCTTCATTCCTATCATTTGATCATTTTAGCTCCTAACTTCGTCAATTTTAACGCCTTTTAGTCCCAAACACTTAATCCGACTGCTTTACACTCAAAGTCCTACAAAATAATGAATTTAAACCAAATTAATTATTAAACAACCCTGAGCTAAGCAGAAGAAGAATAGGACATTTTTAGTGCTATCAGGCAGTTACAATTCCCTCCCAAAACCATTTTTCAAAAAATTAATAAATTTATTTATTTAAAAATATATAATATATATTTATATGAATAAACTACTTTATCATATAATATATATTAAACTATATGTTTTATCTAATATGGCACATAACCTATTGTTTAATATTGTATCAAATACAATATAACCTATAGTTTCATTATCTCAACAATGCATGATATTTAATATCAATCCTATTTATATTAAATTTAATTACATGAATCCAATTGACATAATTAATATTTAAATCATATTCAAATATTTCCTCTCGAATAATGTATCAAAAACATTATAGTACTTATATCATATATAATTAAGTAAAATTAATTATATCACATATAATTAATTCCCTCAAATAATTTGAACTATTCAAATTATCCAAAATTGATTCTCATTAAATCCCTGTTGAGCTATAAAGGAGACCTTATGGACTTGTAGATTAAAGCTCCAGTGATACTTGAATAATTAATTAAACTTCTTTAATGAAATTATTCTACATCCATTAACTGATGAGCACTTCACTAAAGACCGATAGCTACACCCTTCGCACTACAGATGTATTTCCGTGTCCATTGGATATAACAAGTCAACAATGCAATGACCCTTCATAAATTGTTCATAAGTATAGTTGGGCATTACTGGTTTGCCCTTATAGTTTCATCTAACTTCTAAAGAGCCATTGATCCCTCTAATGAACAATAAGTCATAGTCCAACTATGACCAAACCCCTCTCGGGCTAGAAGACGGTGTGGCGCCACATTGTTCAAGCCCTAAAATCAGCCTTTAAGTGAGTAATTTATCTACTTACCCCGACATTGGGGAAGGAGTGAATTCTGTCTTCTATAGTTGTGTTCCTAGCTCGCCAATCAGAGGATTCCCTAAAATGCTAGGCTTATTAAGTCAGCGATCTAGCCATTCTCACCCATACAAATCAAAGGATCGCCTTCATAAGAAGGAGTTCACAACTCACAATGGAGTCAGGTCATGTCACCTATGGTCATCTTGGTGAAATGTAATTCTCTATTATGAACGGTGTTATATAATGAGACTAGTCATTTCATGGTTCGGTATTATACAAACCCCTTTGTATAGAATACCCACGTTCACATGTCTCTACAGTAAATGATCAGGATCAGATCATTTGTAGCACTTTACAACAGTTGTAACATCTACAAAGCGGGTCGTACTCGTAGTGTAACTAGGATAAGGTATCCAACCTTATCCATCTACTACAGACCATTTAGGATATCACTTAAAGATGATCCACCTATATTTTACTACATACATGTTTAAGCTACATATGATAACCTTGGATGTTAGTTTATTGGTTTATGGGTTAATGCTACTGAGTGTCAAATAAAACATATCATATTTTATTAAATAGATCATTTGTATATTACAATTACAAACTACAGAACCCTACGAGATTTAGGGCATCAACCTCAACAATCTCCCACGTGTCGTAAAGCTTGTGGGTTGTACAATATATACAAGTTATACTAATATACATGTACACTAAGCAAAAAACTAGGGTATAACACGCGCCTAGTACAAAATCTCCCACTTGCCCTAGACTAGAAGTGGCTTGTCTCGAAGACCCATACTCTGCAGTTGAGCCTCAAACACCTTAGCCATGAGGGCCTTTGTAAATGGATCAGCAACGTTATGCTCTAAAGCTATTTGCATGACGATCACGTCCCTTCAATGCACAGTCTCTCAGATGAGATGATACTTTCGCTCTATGTGTTTTCTAATCCAAAATTTCCTAAGCCACACGGCTTTCTTAGCAGTTTCACAAACTGTTATGTACTCAGCTTCCGTATTGGAGTTAATAATGCACCTCTGCTTGGTGCTCCACCAAACTACTACTCCTTCGTTATGAGTGAACACTGATTCTAAAGTGAATTTCCTAGAATCTTTATCAGTCTAGGAATCAGAGTCCGTGTATCCTATAAGGATCAAATCCTTAGAACCATACACAAGCATGTAGTCCCTCGTTCTTTGTAGATACTTGAAGATATTCTCAATGGCAGTCCAGCAATCAAATCTTGGTTTAGACTAATGTCTACTTACTATCCCCACCACATAGCAAATGTCAGGTCTAGTACATAACATCGCATATACTAGGCTGCCAACAGCCGATGCACTGGGGATCCGTCTCATTTCCTCAACTTCTTGACGTGTCTTAAGACACTATTCCTTACACAATATAACTTCATGTCTAAAAGGGAGTAAACCCTTATTCGAGTTCTGCATCGAAAATTTGACAAGCATTTTGTCAATGTATGATGCCTGAGCAAAACTAGCAATTTGTTCTTTCGATCTCCAAATATTTGAATGCCCAGAACAAATTGTACCTCTATCAAATCTTTCATTTGGAATTGGGTCGCTAGCTAATTCTTAATTTTAGTTAGTAGACCTACATCATTCCCAATGAGTAGGATATCGTCTACGTACAATAATAGAAAAGTTACTAAACTATTGATGAATCACTTGTAAGCATGATGCTCATCAATATTTTGATCAAAGCCATATGATTTGATAGCAGTATCGAATCTTATATTCCAAGATCGAGAAGCTTGCTTCAATCCATAGATGAACCGATTAAGCTTGCAAAGCTTTTTCTCTTGACCTTGCATTATGAATCTCTCAAATAGCTCCGTATAGATGATCTTCTCAATATTGCCATTTAGAAAAGCATGTTTGACGTCCATTTTCCATATCTCATAGTCATAATATGTGGCAATGGACGAGAGGATCTGGATAGACTATAACATGGCAACAGGTGAGAAAGTCTTCTCATAACCGACTCCCTCTACTTGAGTATAACTCTTTGCCACAATTCTAGCCTTGAAGGTTGCACCTTTCCATCAGCACCCCATTTTCTCTTGTAGATCCATTTGTAACCTATAGGTTTTTGCCCATTACATTACTCTACATGATCCCAAAAAAGAATTGAAGTACATAGACTCCATTTCAAGGTCCATAGTTTTGATCCATTAATCTTTGACAACATCCTCCATTGCCTTCTTATAAGGTAGTGGATCCTTAACATCTCTGTCAGCTACCATAGTTACCATTTCTGTTAAACCCATATAACAAATAGGTGGGTTTGCAACCCTCCCACTACATCGAGTTTCCCTCAATACTTGAGGTGGATGTGATCTACTAGATGAACCAACTTCAACAACTCTTGCTGATGTGTTGAGTTCTTCAACAACACTTGTTGATGGTTCAATAGTTTCTTTGGAATGTTCATTCAACACAATCTTACTACGGGGCTTATGCTCCCTTATTTGGTCTTCTTATAAAAAAGTAGCGTTTGTCGATACAAAAACTTTATTTTCGTTAGCATCGTAGAAATAACCACCTCTTGTTCGTTTAGGGTATCCTACAAACAGGCACAATTTTGAACGAGGTTCCAGTTTCTTAGAATTTGCCTCAAGCACATATGTTGGGAAACTCCAGATTTGGAAATGGCATAAACTACCTTTACGACTGATGACATGCAAAAATGCATCTCATCTTAGGCATTTTATTTAGAATTATGAGGGTTGTTAAGCATAATATGAGGCAATTATGTTAGGAATTCATGAGAAAATGAGTTTGCGTCGTTCAGCGCCAAGAATCTCGGCTAACCCATTATTATGCGTTATTATGCGTTCAATTGTCTATCTTTGTAGCTAACATAGGAATCGAACACACACGTGGAAGTCGGGCTATCACATAGATGACCGCATGCGGTGAAATTCTCCATAGCAAACGCGAACGCATACGTTCAATGCATGGGTGTTGTGGGTATCAACTGCATGCATCCATCGCATAGGAGTTGCGATCATCAAGCGATTGCGGTCATCGTGTAGAAGTTGCGGTAATCAAGTGAATGCGGTCATTGTAAGATTGCGACTACACGATGATAACCATAATAGCAGGATTACCGCAAGGTTGGTGGAATGGAAGCAACAACGCATATCTCGGGAAAATAAAAAGATGATGTTGATATTTCACCTACCACGCCGTTAGCAGCCAAGATTCAGAAAAGGACAAACGTGCCGCGAATGTCAAAATCAGAGCAGGTCCATTAATGTTGTCGGTGATGAAGCTTTATAAATAGAAGCCGATGAGCAAAATTTCAAAGGATCAAGTTTTTCATCCAAGGTTTCCTACCTTTGGGTGGATCCTTGTGATCTAGACGAACTCGTTAGAAGAAAGCTTGAGAGTTCTTCATCTCCTTCATCCATTCTGAGTGACGAATCGGGAGCCTTCGCCGGAGTTCGATCTCGCGAGAGTTAGCTCCACCGCCCATCCATGGCACCATCGGCAGCCTTGACACACATCTACTGGAAGCAAGAAATTGCTTCCAACTAGTCATTTCATTTCCTCTTCTATTCTTGTATTGTATTGTATTACATTTTGGATTAAGAACTTAATACATTGTGTGTTCAATGCATTTCTATGTTTCCTTCAATTCCATTTCCATCTCTCTTTTCTTAGCACCTTTAACATTCATTGCATCACTTAGTGAGACTGTTAGAGTATCGCATATTTAATCGTGTCAATTAGAGATATGAAGCATGTAGCAAACCACCGGAAGGTGTGCGTTGTGCGAGTGTGTGAGAAAACCTTATTTGCTTAGTGTGAAGCTGTAACAACGCCTATCTATTGGAAGACACAATGCTTGTCTACGAGTAAAGTCAACAACAATTAACTGCCTGGGAGGGTAAGTGGTTGGTCGCATTAAGAAATGTAAGCCAATGTTCACTAGAGATAGGAATAATCTTGCGTCAGCCAGGTTTATGCGATTCCCTTGTCTTATGAGCGCATCATTCATCATTTAGGCATACTTAGAAGAGTAGTCTAAAATCCAAATCTAAGACTCGAGAGAGGGGATTGGAATGCATAAGCAAGAATGGGGAAGTTAGGAATAAGCTATGTTTGCTATTACACAGCATATGCACCCTACAGAGAGAGGATATTGCATGCGTCCAAGAAGTAGGATATGGTGGCGGTATGCAGTCGTCTTATTTATGTGTGACAGCACATGAGCAGGAATAGAGACTTAGGAATAAGGCCTCTTGACACTTCGCATACACATCGCATACGTCATAGATTTAGGCACGAGTGTGTGTAGCATCATCGCATAGCTTGCGTTGGCTAAGGTTGCCCTTGCGGTCAAGCTTAGGGTTGCGATGAAGACATCCCCACATTTTATCTATTTTCCATCCATTTACTACGCGTCAATAGTTGCCATGTCTCTACCTCTCATTCATACGTCTCATTGCTTTGTCTGTTAGATGGGAGTAGGAGTACTTATTAGCTTATACCCTCCATTAGTCTTTTATTCATCCGCTGCATACACATTACCAGATAGCATTTAGTTATAAGTCCCTATGTTCGACCTCAGATCACTCGAGAAACTTGTGTTCGCGTTATACTTTGCGTGAGCGCAAGAAAACTTGTGACGGGAACGCATGGTCATCGCATACATTCATTAACGCATAGTTTCTTTCCAACGCATGACCACCGATGCATGAGAATCACCACATAACCTAGCATTGTGGCACGTAATTGCATTCATTAAATTTCATCACCATGTTTTTGGCACCATTGTCGGGGACTTGATAACTAATTGTTTGTTGAGTTTTGTGTCTCTACAGGAAACCTTTTTATCTTGTGAGTATTGTAGCTTATGCGACCAAGTTGCAAACAATATTGAAGTGTAGGTGATGCACCGAAAGCCAATATTGACCCTAAGGTAGAAGGGCAATCAGTCGCATAAGCTGAAGGTAGTTTTAAGTGCATGATGGTCGCATGCGCCTAACAATTGCCAGAAGTTCCAATGGTCAAGGCATCTTGACCTAAGTAGTTGAGAGCAATCTCCTGCATGGGAGACTCCTTGAGGTGACAACACTCCAATTTCTCCAGGGACATCTTCTACTCTCTCTTTACCTTGCTTTCTTAGTTTACTTTATTTTTATTTTGTTTTTATTTTGTTTTTATTTTGGATATGTGGCTGCTTCCTTGGTTGTGGTGCGTTTGCTCCTCGTAGATTCGAAAATAATTCTCCTCGGTGCACAGTTACAACGGAAGAATTCCCTTCATCCTTCAACGCATGGCTTCGATCGCGTGGATTTCAACGCATAATCACATGAGTTATTCTGCCTAAGGTCCTTTTTTGTTATCCTTTTTGCATTATCCTTTTGAAATTCTCCTTGTCTGATTGTGTTCCTTTGTGATGCATCTATAATGGTATGTATAATTCACCGCATCCGCTAACTGAGCATCGCAAGGCTCACCTTACTTTTAATAGGTTCTTCAAATTTTGAAAGTCTTAAGTTTTATTTTGCGCAAAACTTCGCTCAAACGTTTGTTACCGCATCCCTGTAAGTTTATTTTTAGCTTTGCAGTGAGGATGCTACCAACCTCTAAGTTTGGGGGTGGCAGCGGTCTCGGAGAATTGTTTTCATTACATTGTGATTATTTCTACAAAAAAAAGAAAGAAAGAAAAAAAATTGAGAATAAAAATTCCACTGTCAACGCAATGGGGAAACCCATGTTGGTAAGAGTTAAGTTGTGAAAGGCACTTACCCGTAGTTGGATGTCCGCATGACACATGTGGGGGCAAGCCAAAACGAAAGTAAGTCGCTAAGATTAACACATAGCGTAACTCCTCTGTCGGGCGCAAGCCAAATCAAGCAAGACAAGAGTTGAGTTGAATATGGAAAACAACTAAAGTTGGATGCCTGCATGACACACGTGGGGGTAAGCTAAAACGAACAGTGTAACCAGGTTCAGCACCGTATTTGAATAAGTCATCGCAAGTTTTTGAAGTATTTTGAATGAACGCATTCTCAAAAGCTAAATGCAAACTTGCGGTGAATGAATAAAAAGTTTTTGAGCAAAGGCTTGCCGGATCTAAACTAAGAAAAGATCTTTTTGAAGAAGCAGCCAAAGTGGAGGAGAGCATTGTGACGATGGTTAGGGGTATGAGTAAATTATATTCTGAGAAGCTAGTCATCGCAAAGGAAAGCAAGAAGGTGAGTTAAGAATTTCTTGAGTATAACGCATGCTTGAGGACAAGCATGATTCTAAGTTTGGCGGTGTGATGACATGCAGAAATGCACGTCATCTTAGGCCTTTTATTTATAATTATGAGGGCTATTAAGCATAATATGCGGAAATTATGTTAAGAAATCATAAGAAAATGAGTTTGCATCGTTCAGTGCCAAGAATCTCGACTAACCCACTATTATGCGTTATTATGCGTTCAATTGTCTATCTTTGTAGCTAACGCAGGAAACGGACGCATACGCGGAAGTCGGGCTACCGCATAGACGACCGCACGTGGAGAAATTCTCCATCGCAAATGCGAACGCATACGTTCAACACATGGGTGTTGCGGTAATCAACCGCATGCGTCCATCGCACAGAAGTTACGATCGTCAAGCGATTGCGTTCATCATGTTGAAGTTGCAATAATCAAACGAATGCGGTCATTTCAAGATTGCGGCTACATGATGATAACCATAATAGCAGGATTACCGCAAGGTTGGTGGAATGGAAGCAACAACGCATATCTCGGGAAAATAAAAAGATGATGTTGATATTTCACCTACCACGCCCTTAGCAGCCAAGATTCAGAAAAGGACAAACGTGCCGCGATGTCAAAATCAGAGCAGGTCCATTAATGTTGTCGGTGATCAAGCTTTATAAATAGAAGCCGATGAGCAAAATTTCAAAGGATCCAAGGTTTTCATCCAAGGTTTCCTACCTTCGGGTGGATCCTTGTGATCTAAACGAACTCGTTAGAAGAAAGCTTGAGAGTTCTTCATCTCCTTCATCCATTCTGAGTGACGATCGGAGCCTTCGCCGGAGTTCGATCTCGCGAGAGTTAGCTCCACCGCCCATCCATGGCACCACCGGCACCCTTGACACACATCTACTGGAAGCAAGAAATTGCTTCCAACTGGTCATTTCATTTCCTCTTCTATTCTTATATTGTATTGTATTACATTTTGGATTAAGAACTTAATACATTGTGTATTCAATGCAATTCTATGTTTCCTTCAATTCCATCTCCATCTCTCTTTGCTTAGCACCTTTAACATTCATTGCATCACTTAGTGAGACTATTAGAGTATCGCATACTTAATCATACGGATTAGAGATATGAAGCATGTAGAAATACACCGAAAGGTGTGCGTTGTGCGAGTGTGTAAGAAAACCTTATTTGCTTAGTGTGAAGCTGTAGCAACGCCTGTCCATAGGTAGATGCAATGCTTGTCTATGAGTAATGTCAGCAACAATTAACTGCCCGGGAGGGTAAGTGGTTGGTCGCATTAAGAAATGTAAGCCAGTGTTCACTAGATATAGGAATAATCTTGCGTCAGCTAGGTTTATGCGATTACCTTGTCTTATGAGTGCATCATTCATCATTTAGGCATACTTGGAAGAGTAGTCTAAAATCCAAATCTAAGACTCATGAGAGTGGATTGGAATGCATAAGCGAGAATGGGGAACTTAGGAATAAGTTTCGTTTGCTATTACACAACATATGCATCCTACGAAGAGGATATTGCAACTATTGGACTTAGGAATAACTTACTAATTATGGTTAAATCAAGTGGACATAAATATATCTACTGTGACGGGAGTGCAACTATTGGACTTTAGTGGAGTGACGTGGTAGTTAACGAATGTTGAATAATTCAGTTTAAAGAGTTTCTCCAATCAATCTTGGATCGTTGGAGCCTATGATTTGTAGGTTCATTATGTCCCCCTACTAACTCACGAACAAATTAAACCTTAGAATAGAGTGATGATTTTAATTTGAAACGTTCAAATTCAAATTAAGGGAATTAGTAGTTATATACTATTTAATTACACGTTTAATTAATTTCAAATTAAAATTAATTTTGTTAAAACTTAAACTGAATTGAATTAACTTTAGAATTTAAAATTTAATTTAAAATTAAAATTAATTTTATGTTTAATTTAAATCATAATCGAAAGAAAGTGGGTTTTCCCCACTTTCTCTAATTTGTCTTCCACCTCCTTCTTGCTTCCAATTTATTCAATTTGAGGTGTCAAATTCAGATGCAAAAGAGTTGCATGCTGAAATTGATTAAAACTAACAATATTAAGCTGAAAGAAACCCCATGCAATTTTGAATGCAGCTAAGGTTTTTGCTGGTTTGAAGAACAAGTATTCTTCACCTAAAGTACCAAAAACCAGTCCTCTCCTATCAAAATTCCCTAAATCCTAGCTCATATTGGGTTCCACCACCTAATCTAAGATCCTAGAGAATAGTAGGGAAGATCAAGTGGTGGTCTACAACACTGAGTGGAAATTCAAGCTCAATATGAAGATAGAAGAGTTCTACAAAGGTATGTTTCAGAAACCCTCTTTTTATCTAACGAACATGCTTACTTAGATGCTAAAATTGATGAATTAGAGTGCTTAATGATCCTAATTTCTTTTGCTAATTGCATGCTAATTCCATCATTTGTTGTAGAGCATGATTTAAGTACCGAATTCAGTTTAATTTTAGCTTGGTGGGTGATTTTCATCGGTTGTATGAAAATGGTTGCTGATATGGATAGTTTCAGTTTTAGTATTAAATTTTTCTTCAATTAAGTGTTAATTGTTGTAGTTGGTTCTTTGTTTATGGGCCTTAATTTGTGACTAAGTATCTATAAATTTTTTACAGTCAATAGAGTTGCAATTAGGTTATAATTGAAGAAAGAAGCAAGCAAGGTCAGCTGCAGCAAAATTGGAATCGTGCTACTGCCTCGAAGCATCGTGACGCTGTTTATCATTCAACCTAGCGTGCGAGTAACCAGTTCGAGCGATTCAATTCATGGAGATCTGGTTCATCCCAATTTTGGCCGGTTCAACCCATTTTGAAGATTTAGAGGTCTAATTCAGGTGATTCAGGTCAGTTCCTGAAGTCCATAAGTTATTTTAAACTAGTTTTGATTATTATTGTAATAATTTAGGTTATTTGCTTGCTTGGAATGTCAAAACTGGTCCATATCAGTGTGTTTAATTATTTATGTATCATGAATGTATATTATAATAAAATAAATCTTGTATGTGCATATAGTATGCTATGTAGATTTAAAATCCGACCATAGGAAGCATGTAGCATGCATTGAAACTATGTTATAAAGAGTTATGATATATAGTATACATGTTTAGGGTTTCGAGTGTTTAATTTAAAGTGTTATATTAAATCATGAAATGCTTGACGTATGTTATGGATGAAAAGCATGTCTAAAAAGTTTTATAAGTTGTTATAAAAATGGATTAGACATTTAAAATCCATAACAAAGATAAGATGCATGCTCACCTAGGGTTAACAAATAACAACTTGTTTTAATAAGTTAAAATAGGTCATTGTCTTGTAAAACTTGGTTAAAAACTCAACTGACCCATAATCTTGTCTAAGGCTGGAGGTATTTAAGTTGACGGTTTACGAACACCTCCTACCTGAGGATTATAATAGAATAATTGATTGTTGCTAACCTTGTTTTATGATCATGCGTGAGCAATGTGAAGTTTTAAAATTGGTTTATTACCTAGACATCATAGGTTAAATCCAAATATAAATGTTATACTTTAGTGGGAATATACCTACATAAATTTATACTTTAGTGGGAATATAAATGTTATACTTTAGTGGGATATATCAACTAGACTTAGGTTGTTTTATTATAGTCGGAATATACCTAAGTAAATGTTTACACAAAACAAATAGAACACTTTAGTGAGAGATTAATAACCTATACAATATGTTATTCTTAGCTCTCACTCCCAACAGTTCACGCCGTGAGATTCATGCTCGACTACGTGTCACCCTGGGAGTGACCTCCATTTAGAAACTGTTTGCATGGGTCAATAGCAAGGTGAATAGGGGAAGTAGCTCATAGTAAGTGGATGAAGGATATGTGTCAATGTGTCCTATGATCTCTTCCATTAGTTTGGATCGTGAGATTCCTATGTTGCACCTACTTGTCGTTTTTAAGTGACATAAGCTAGTCGTTTTACGATGGCTATCCCCTCATAGGGTTGTATTATGGGATTCAGAACAACTCAAACTCCAGAAATGGATAGGATTTGTTAGGTCCATTCCCAACCTTGACTCTCCAATTCGATAGCATCATTAGGGCCGATCTCTGAGGTCTAAAAATGGAGGGTTACATTTGCATGAGTTACTAAATATTAGTAAGTTCATGACCGAAAATGGTAACTAAATGACTATAAGAATAAGAGTTATTCTGGAGATAGTACTTAGTCAAGAATTTCTTGCTTCAGTGAAGGAGTATTTGACTGCCCCTCAGTAGCATCTATTCCGACTCAATAAAGTATCGTTCCAAATAAAATAATGAAATTTGGATACATTATTACTTTGCTTAAACTTGGTTGGATATGAAAGCAATTTACTAATTAGAATTTATTTATAATTTCACACGACGACTTCTTAAAAATTGCATGCTTCCAATATGTTCGGTTTTAATTATTCAACAACGAAATTGAACATAAAAGTAATACTAGGGAATGATGATTTAGAATTTGTTTTAACATAGGAATATCCTCAATATCTCAGTTCATCAGCAAACAAAAAAAATTTGGAATGTGTATGATAGATGGATTAACAAATGAAAAGGGTTGAATCCTTAACTCAGCAAATATATGTGACATAATTGCTAAGAAATTCGAGAACATGGCTTCTTGACTATATTTGCAAGCGCACACAATCGAAGTAATAAATCCCAAATAGGGTATCATCCTTAGGGACCAGCACAAGCAAAAATTTTCTAACTTAGCTATCATAATTCTTCATCAATTTTATCCTGGCAATCAAAAGATGGTTTTTATCTATAACTATGGATAACAAAAATTCAGTCACACACAAGAACAATTCAGAGAAAAACAATTCCAAGGTATTGTTTCATTTAGGGAATACAATGAATATGACATGCAATTGATTGAAATTGTTAGATTGAGGCTATAAGTTCTAAAATTAGGAAATCCTCTCTCGAGCTCAAACCATCCTAATAACTACCCATCGAACTGAATCTCTTCTATTGCTTGAATAGTTACAACATTAAGACCCTTCAATCGCACCCCTCATTATTCTAAATTCACTCTCATGCAATTTCGAATAACAATTTAAATTATTGTGTCAAGCGAATTAAATTCTCTCGAGAGACATCTAATTAACTTAAGTTCATTCAATTAGTGGCCAGTGAATCAAAAGCATTAAACATAAACAAATTAGAAATCTATGCAAAATCAATCAATTGTAAATTCAAATACTCAGAGTAACATCCTTAAAATCCACAAATACCCTAGAATAAAAGAGTTTAGCGACGCATGATTCGGATAATAGTATTCAACAAAAAAATAATCATTATAGTGAAAAATAAATTAACAAAGAAGAACGATCCCCCCTCAATAGGTTTGAATCCCAATCACGATATTCTTGACTCTCGCCACGAATACTAGATTATTCTTCAACAAAATTGCATGATCACGATCAATCTTCCCAATCACGATCAATCCAGAATCACTCTTAGATCAATTCTCAATTGAAATCTCGAGACTTCAACCAAAAACGATCAGAATTGCTCTGTTTCAGCTGTTGTACGGACTACAATTTAGGTATCTATCAAAGTTGGCCCTCTATTTTCCTCCTCTCTAGACCTGGCGGTGAAACGCTATTATTTATAATATGCTTTTCGGTGTAAAATAGGTGTCGTTAATTCTATCTACCCAAAACAAATGAAACTTATTGAACTCTAACTACAACTAGAACTAACACGTAGTAATAGCGGAAGTAAGAGGTCGATCCCAAGAGAACCACAAGTAATTGGCCTAAAAATTGACTATTTTAATTCTTAAATGCAAAAGATTAAATGAGGGATTTGTTTGTTTTAAGAACTAACAGAAACTAACTAAGCAAAAGGCAAGAATTGATATAGGAAATTTATTGATGAGAGAAATAAAGAAGAGATTGTGAGATAAAATTCAATGGAAATGAAATCTTGGGGATTTTATATAACTAGACAATTCTGTCATTGACTTAATAAGAAATCTTGCAATTAAATTATTCAATAGTTCATTAAGAATAAATTCCTAATGCCCTGATTAGCTAATTTAACAATTAACCCTAATCTAGGTCTTAATTTCTTCCTAAAGAAATTTCACAACTACCCTAATTTGCATTGAACTCATAGGTTTTCTTAACTATTCCAATCTTGATATCAAAAGACTAAAATTCAAGATTGATTACATGAATGTTCCGAATTAATAGATTCTTTAAAGAAAAGAGGAAAAGAAGTCCACATTTTCTATCAAGACTACTAATTTTTGCAACTACAAGTACAGATTTGTTATAGAACCATGTAATTTTTACATACAAAAATTGTTTAATCTTGATTCTTCATTTCATTATTAATCAATTTTATTTTAAATCTCAGCAAGAACATTCAAAAGAAAGTAATTATATGAAAGAAAAGTCAAGAAAAGTCTCAAGAAAAGGCCTAATTACATAGTACCCCAAGAAAAAGATTTACCCACTCATGGATATTGAAGTTCTTTAAGCATTGCATTAATAGTTGCATGTTGATACAAGTCTGAGTACAAATCGACTCAATCTCACAGAAAATTACAAGAATTGCTCTTGGAAATCGAAATCTCTCTAAAAAATGGGTTTTTCTATTTCTAAGTTTTTCTCTCTAGAGAATGATGGATTTTCTAAAATGATATCTCTCCCTCTTCCCTGAAGAACTAAACTCATTTATACTAGCAGGAAATCATCGTGAAGCATGCGGATGGATCACGTCAAAATCTGGAAAGAAGAACGAACGCATCGAGTTTTTCTGTTTAATACTCGCTCCATGACACTCGACAGTCAATACTCGATCCTCGACACTCTGGATATTCTTTACTCAATTGCTTTAACTGGATGGAAAATGGATCAGATGAAACTCGATGACTTGATGGAAGATGGTTGAATACTCGATAGTCTTTATTGGATGCTATTAGTATTCTACTAAATCTCGATGATCGATGATCCAACAGCCTTACTCGATGCTCTCCTAGGTGTTTACTCGATTCTCTCTAATTTGTTGATTTTCCTGGTCATTTTTATCTTTTTGGCACAATTTTCTTGTAATAACTCCAAAATGCTTCGGAGATTGTTTAATCCTAGAAAATTAGCAAGTAAAGCAAATAATCAATACAATTATGGGGAACTAACATAGAAAACATACATCCTTTAATAACCTAACAATGCTCGCAACGTTGTAGCACTGCCCTGTTTCAAATTGCTCTTGGGTCTGTAGCATTAGGGAGTGCATTGCAACGCTCTTCCAACGCTGGCTCCCCCCCAAATTTTCCTCTTTTATTGTTCTTGGGTCCTTGGTTTTTTCCTAATTTCATGGTCAATCGGTAATTGCTCAAAATTGGAGTTTTACCCTGGGTTTTTTTTATCCTTTTCGCACAAATTACTCCTGATGGTTAGTTTTCTGAAATTACACAGTAAATCACATTAAACGAAAAACAATTAGCAATATTAGTTATAACTTTGAAGGTAATAAGAGCACTTTTTAGATGCTTTTCACCACCACAAACTTAAAACTTTGCTAATACTGAGCAAAGAAAATAAAGAAAAAAAGTTGGAGAAATAATGAGTACTAAAATGAAAAAGGTTCAAGGCATGCATTCTCTTATTTCAGTTTCATCATCTCCTTAACATATACAACACTCATCCACAGAAAAATTCAGACACATCCTAATCGTTGAGAGTTTCTAAAGCCAAAACTTTTTATCCTCTCTGTATGTGTGTGACTCCTCCTTTAATTCAAAACTCAAAAACTACTTAAGATGTAATTAAGCTTCATCAGTTTTCCTCCAATCTAGCTGAAGCACCAATTGCCAAGAATCACCACACTCAAGGAAGTAATATGTCCACTAAGGTGCCTTACCTCTCTCTCTCTTTCTCTCTTTTTTAAACAGCAAAAGGGCCCTAAACTTGCATCGTGTTACTTAGGGGCACTAGCTTTCACACATCCACTATAGGAAACTATACCTAGTCAATTCCCAGGTGTTCTAACTGATCACAGCAAATGCAGCTATTTTTACCCCCATCCATGCATACACATTATAAGTTTAAAAATAATAAAAAGATATTTCTTTCAAGCGTGTGAGTGCACAGTCTATATATATATATATATCTCAATGGCAATACCAATATTTTTTTCTTTCCTCTTAGTCTAACATTACAAACCATCATGCAAGACACTTTCTAACTAGTGGGACCTTTCGAGGTGACAACAAAATTGACATAAATTAATGCTTTGTTCAGTTAGAGATTCTAAATTAAAGTGGTTCGTGCTCAAGATAATAGAGGATACAAAGAGGGATTCAAAACAAAGAACACTCAAGACAGGACTATGTTATCCAACTACTTCAAAACATGGCATACATCATGAGTGACTCATCATCCATTATAGTAAAACAAAGCAACCAAAGAACATGATTCAATCAGTATCAGCATTCTTCCAAACCAGAATGAACTCTTTTTCAAAATTTTAATAATTTTTCAAATTTTCCTAAAAATCAAGAATAACATGCATAAAACAATCAACTCAAAACAACATGCATAAAAGCACAAGATTCAAGCACAAAGTACACCTCCAACCCCAAACATAAAAAGATGCATTCTCCCTAATGCATAATATCTAAAACAATCACACAACAGACGAGTGATACAAGCATGGGTAATAAGCAGGGATTCACGATTTTGGATGGCGAACTGGTGCTTGAAAACACTTGAGCATCATCTCCAACCTGAGGATCAAAACAAAATACTCATGAGGTGGTTCTCTATCCTAAAAAAAAAAAAAACAATCAAATGAAAAATGAAATAAAACTGGAACACCTGGGTTTCCTCCCAAGAAGCGCTTAGTTTATTGTCCTTAGCTAGACTAGGACAAATTGAGACAACTTTCAAGATGGCTTCATCATTCCATGCATTGCAACACCTGAATTATATAATTTTCTCTTGCACTGACATTCACATAAAAAAATTAGTTGAACAACAATTATCAAAAAAAGCATATTCTTCTCTCCCTTCATCCATCGGTTCAATATCTCTCTTACGAATATAATCGAGAAAATTTACTCTTCTTACCTCTTCATTGTTCACCCGAAGTGTAAGCTTGCCATCATAAACACCAGTCAAAGGTCTGCCTGTGGCTAGGAATGGTCGTTCAAGGATGATGAAAATTTTAGCATCTTCTTCCATGTCTAGGAACACAAAATCTGCTGGGAAGGTGAAATCGCCGACTTTAACCAGAACATCTTCTAGTACACCACGAGGGTAAGTGAGGGAATGATCTGCCAACTGGAATGAGATTGTCGTCGACTGTACCTCTCCTATGTCCAGTTTCCTATTCAAAGATAAAGGCATCAGATTAATTAAGGCACCTAAATCACATAAGGCCTTATTTATGATGGAGTAAATTAACATGTAGTAGAGAAAATCATAATCAATAAGCACTTTAATTACACTTAATTTGAGTTTAAAACATGCTTTAGAATAACTAATTCATAAGAGAGTTTGTTGATCGCAATACCTTTGATGAAACTTCTTCACAACCAGCTGAGCTTCACGAAAAGATGCTTCAATCTACAAGTACACCACCATGAAGATCTTCTCTACTATTCTTTTGCAAGGATTATGTGGTGGAAACACTAAACCGAGCTGATTTTGATAAAGACTGAAGAGGGTTTGGAGAGGGTTTCGACTTATGCAGTTGTCTTGTAGAAATTTTGAATGCTTGCTCATGATTCAGCCCAACACTCTAATTTATAAAGTTTCCATCATGCAATCTCAAAGCTTGCATGCAGGCCAACTTCTTCTTCATGAATTGAGTGGAATGAGATGAATAAGGTGCTTGCATCCATAGTGATGATTTCCAACTTTTGGAAATTTTCATTTTTTGTTTTCAAAAATTGATTTCTAAAATCAATTTACAAATAAACTAATTTATTTGTTTATTAGTTTTATAAAAATTAATTCAATTAATTAATTTTAAATAAAACTAATTAATTAAATATTTTAATTAATTTTGTTAATTTAATATCTAATATTAAATTAGTAAAATACAAATTTCACTACAATGAATTTAATTTCGTGTAATTAATATTTAGATCATAGTTTAAACATTAATCGATTCTCCAATTTTGTTTAATTTTGATAAATTTAAACATTTCATATCGAATACAATTAATAGAAACCATAATTGAATTTTAATTTTTAAATTCTAAACCCTAATTTAAAATCTCATCAAGATTACTCAATTTACTAATCCAAATTACAAGCTAGTAGACGGACCTTATGAACTATAGATCATGAGCTCCAACGATTTGCAATTAATTGGTTAAACTCTTTAAACCGAATTAATCACTTTTCATTAACAACCAAGACATTCTACTATAGCTCGATAGTTGTACTCTCCTCACTATAGATATATTTTTGTCCATTTCAACCATAATCGGTAAGTCAATCCTTCACAGGTTGTTCATATTTACAGCTGGGTCAAATTTTCTTGTTTTACCTCTGTAAATACATCTTGCTCCTTAAGCTCTCACTGATCCTCCATTCAAGATTTGATTTATAGTCCAACTTATACATCATAAACCTCTCTTCCATGAGAGGGGTGGGGCCCCGTTGTTCAAGACAAGGCATCAGTGCTTAAGAGAACAACCCATCTACTAACTGAAAATCGAGCAGGAATGAATTCCATATTACAAACCTATGTCCCCAGCTATCTATCTAGTCTTATCCCCAAAAAGGGTGGCTTATTGAGCAATATTGTTGGACTACTCTCACCTATGCAGATCTAAAGATAATTCCTAATAAAAAGAAGTTCATAGTTATCTTAGTATTAAGATCGAGTTACCCTAGATCATTGAGTTTGAGATAGTCAGTTTTAACAGTAAACGGTTGTTATAAAGAAAATTGACTATTTCGAGGTCCGGTCTTATGAAAACTCCTTGCACAGGATGCCTCCAGTCACATGTCTACACATGAATTGTTTTTGGATAACATCATTTGTAAAAGTATACAAAATGGGCCGCATCAAATAATGTCACCAGGATGAGGTACCCAATCTCATCCATATACTTAATATATCATTTTGGCTACATACTAAAACTTGATCCTCTTTTATGTAAGTTAAAGTATTCATGTTATTGCCATGGATCTGTTTATTGGATTTTCATAAAAGAATGTAATATCAATAGTAATTTATTGAATAAAATATTCAACATTATTTTTATTGACAAATAGAATATGTTAACAAGATTTACGTATTGCAAGTTTAGGACATTCTCAACAATCTTCCACTTGGACTAATACTCCAGTGAGACAGACATATAAATATATAATGTTTACAGTGTTGAGAAATAAAGAGAGAAAAATACAATAAACTAGGGCATCTAAAATACCCTTTGACATTCTCTCACTTGCCCTAGATTATGATGCTCGTAGTCCTAATCCAACAAAGTGGCCCTTGAACACTTTAGCTGAGAGGGTCTTCGCAAAAGGATGGGCAAGGTTGTCTTCTGAGGCTATCTGCGTGACTATCACGTCTTCTTGGTGTATGATCTCTTTAATGAGATGATACTTTATTTCGATATGTTTTCCACGTTTGTGACTCCTTAGTTCCTTGGAATTAGCAATTGCACCATTGTTGTCACAATACAGAGTAATGGGCAAGTGAATAGTTGGAACCACTTCCAAATCTGTCAGGAACTTGCCCAACCACACTGCTTCTTTAGTTGCTTCGCATGCAGCTACATATTCTGCTTCCATCATGGAGTTAGCTCCTTCGTTAAGAGTGAAAACTGATCCTTAAGTAGATTTTCGAGAATCTACATCAGTTTGAAAATCAGAATCAGTGTATCCTGTATGGATCAAATCCTTAGATCCATACATAAGCGCATAGTTCCGCATTCTTCTGAGATATTTGAGGATGTTTTTGACAGCTATCCATTGATTGTGTCTTGGGTTAGATTGGAACTCGTTGACGATTCCAATTGTAGAGCATATGTCGGGACATGTACACAACATAGTGTATATCAGACTCCCAAATGTCAATGCATATGAAATTCTTTTCATTTCCTTAATTTCTTGAGGTGTCTTAGGACATTGTTCCTTTGACAGATGAAATCATGTCTGAAAGGTAACATACCTTTTTTTGAATTTTGCATACTATATCTCGACAACATTTTGTCAATATAAGATGCCTGAGATAGTGCCAGGGTTCTATTCTTTTGATTTCGAAAAATCAGAATCCCAAGAACATTGACCATTTCCCAAATCTTTCATTTAGAACTGTGATGCTAACCATCTCTTTACATCAGAAAGGTAACTTGTCTCATTCCCAATGAACAAGATATCATCAACATAAAGTACCAAGAATGCTATAGTTTTGTTGACTATTTTCTTGTATACACAAGGTTCATTAACATTCTGTTCAAAACCATAAGATTTGATCGTAGTGTCAAGTCTTATATTCCATAATGTAGAAGCTTGCTTCAATCTATAAATGGATCTTTTAAGCTTACAAACCTTTTATTCTTGACCCTATTCAATGAACCCTTTTGGTTGAGACATAAAAATACTCTCATCAAGATGGCCATTCAAAAAAGGTGTCTTGACATCCATTTGCCATATTTCATAGTCATACTATGCGGCAATAACAGTATTTTTATTAATTTTATCATGACAACAGGAAAGAAGGTTTTTTCATAGTCAACCCCTTCCCTTTGGGTAAAACCTTTTGCCATGAGTCTGGCTTTATAGGTTTTGACATTGCTAGTTTGGTCTCTTTTCCATTTGTAGATCCATTTACAACCTATTGGTTTAACCTCACGTGGTTGATCTACAAGTTCCCATACAGAATTGAAGTACATGGACTCCATTTCTACATCCATGACTTTTATCCATTGTTCCCTATCAACATCTTCTATTGCCTGTTTAAAGATCAATGAATCCTCTAGACCATCATCAAGTATGATGTCTTGAGTTTCTGTTAAACCCATGTAGCGTTCAGGTTATTTAACAACCCTCCCACTACGTCGAGCATTTTTAACTCTTATGAAGAATGTGATCGGGCAACAACTTTTGTTGATGGACTAACTTGATCAACAACTTTTGTTGATTTGTATGTAGTATCTTTTGTCATTTCTTTCCATATTAGTTTACTGCGAGGTTGATGCTTTTAATATGATCTTCTTCCAAGAATGTAGCATTTGTCGAAACATATATTTTATTTTCTTGGGGATCATAGAACAATCCACCTCTTGTTTCTTTAGGGTGTCCAACAAAGAGGCATAATTTTGAATGTCGTTCCAATTTCTTTGGGTTTTGTATAAACACGTGTTCCGGACAACCCCAAACACGAAAGTAAAGTACACTACTTTTACGTCCTTTCTACAACGCATACGGTGTTTTAGAAACACTTTTCGAGGGAACCATGTTTAGAATATATACTACAGTCTGTACTGCATACTTCCAAAAGGATTGAGGTAACTAAGCAAAACTCATCATTGATCGAACCATGTCTAACAAGGTTCGGTTTCTCCTTTCTGCAACACAGTTTTGTTGTGGTGTTCTAGATGTTGTGGGTTGGGAATGAATTCCATGATCTACCAAATAGTTCTGGACTTTTAAATCCATATACTCTCCACCTCGATCTGATCGAAGTGTTTTAATTCTTTTACCTAATAAGTTTTCTGTTTCGGTCTTGAATTCCTTAAATCTTTCGAGAGTTTCAGACTTGTGACTTATTAAGTAAATATAGCCATATCTAGAATAGTCATCAATAAAAACTGACAAAATATTCATATCCACCTCATGCTCTTACATTCATCGAACAACAAAGGTCTGAATGTATAATTTCGAGGGGTTCTTTGTCATGAAGACCTTTTCCAGAAAAAGATCTTTTAGTCATTTTTCCTTCAAGACATGACTCATAAGAAGGTAAAGAGTTTTCTTCTAACTGATTTAGATGACCTTTTTTAACTAATATCTCAGTCCTGTTGAGATTTATGTGACCAAGTTTGAGATACCAAAGATAGTCATTAGCAAAAATTTTCCGTTTTTTATTTTGAGTTTCTGCCGTTTTAAATATCTCTATATTTAAAATGGCTTTTTCTTCAGATGCTTTTAACACAACCAAGTTATTTTCAAGTCTAGCATAACAAAAGATACTTTGTACTTATTTTCCAGTAGACATGATATGGAGATCAAGTTTCTTTTCATCTTTGGTATATAATATAATTTTCTTAACAAGATAAAAGACTCTCCAAAAAATAACTTGACATCTCCAACTACTTCAACTGAAATGACTTCTCCTGTTCCCACCTTGAAAGTCATTTCGTACTCTAAGAGTTGATTCTAAGAACTAGTTTCCTGTAGAAAAGTGCAAACATGGTTAGCGGCTTCTGAATCTAATGTCCAGGTCAAGTGAGAATTTTTTACTAAACATGTTTCAATTACAAGTAAATCTGATTTACCTTGATTTTCCTTTTCTATTTCTTCTCAGCCAAATACTCGGGCAGTTTCTTTCCAGTGCCCGTCTTCTCCACAATGGAAACATTTTCCTTTAGGAGCTTTGTTTTTCTTTGCAGTAAGTTGTTTATTCCGTTTTCCCTTTTTCTTCATATTTACACTTTTGTCTTTAGATGATGAAGGGACAGACTTTTTTGTCAGAGGGTTTCATTCCAGATGATGAACCCTTTAAAAATTTCTTTTGTCATGAAACAACATTTGCTTCACTTTCTTTCAATTTCATCATTGACTGATAAGTATGTAGTTCGTTTAATAAAGTAGTCAAATTGTATAATTTTATTCATTACGACATTAGTATGGAAGGTTAGGTGGCTCTTCCGAAGAGACTTTCATATCATACTAACTTGACTAGTTTCGTCTATGGTAGCCTTGTGAGCTTCTGCGACATTAAAATGAACCATCATGTCTAGGACATGTTCCCTGACATTGGTTCCATTTTTCATGCACGAGTTATAAACATACTTTATAGCCTCGTGTCGTACAGAAGATGACGGTTGCCCAAACATTTCTTGTAATGATGCCATAATTTAACGGGATGTAGGCATGGCTTTGTGTTTCTTGTTGAGCACATCGGATATGCTCACTAAGATGTAGGCCCTTGACTTTTCATTTGCCCTTACCCACCTATGATAATCATCTCGAACACTTCTAAAGAGTAAGGTATCTGACTGACATTAAGAAATGGATAAGGATTGAGAAGTTGGTGAAAAGTGGACATCTAAAGAGTTTAGAAGAAAACTTCTTGCCGGTCCAGTCATCATGCCTCGAAGGCAAGATGATCGGACAACCTTTTACTGGAAAATGTTACAGAGCCAAGGAAGCCTTGGAGCTTATATATTCAGACCTCATTGGTTCGATGAGCGTTAGAGCTCGGGGTGGGAATGAATATTTCATCTCTTTCATAGATGATTATTCAAGATACGGGTATCTCTACCTAATGCAACATAGGTCTGAAGCCCTTGAAAAGTTCAAGGAGTATAAGGCTAAAGTTGAAAACTTGTTAGGTAACAAGATAAAAACACTATGATCTGATCATGATGGAGAGTATATGGACCTCCAATTCAAGAACTATATGATAGAACATGGGATTACGTCTCAACTCTCGGCCCTTGGTACACCTTAGCATAATGGTGTATCAGAAAGGAGAAACAGAACATTGTTGGACATGGTTCGGTCTATGATGAGTTATGCTCATCTTCTAGACTCGTTTTGGAGTTTTGCAGTGGAGACTACATGCTATATCCTGAACAACGTTCCCTGGAACAGTGTTTGACACCTTTTGAGTTGTGGAGAGGCTGTAAAGGTAGTTTACGCCACTTCAAGATTTGGGGCTGTTCGACACATGTTTTTGTTACTAACCCAAAGAAGTTGGAACCGCGTTCGAAGGTTTGCCTCTTTGTAGGCTACCCCAAGGAAACGAGAGGTGGATACTTCTATGATTCGAGTGAGAACAAAGTGTTTGTTTCTACAAATGCTATCTTCTTGGAAGAAGACCACATCTGGGATCATAAGCCGGGAAGTAAGCTCGCTTTATGTGAGATTTCTAGTGAGACTTAGACTACTGAGAATTCAACAATCATGTAGAGTGAAAATACCACTTGATTAGGGAGATTGTGCATCGCGGTGATAGGACAGTCATGAAAATTGCATCGGAGCACAACGTTGCTGATCCTTTTACAAAGGTTCTCACGGCTAAAGTGTTTGAGGGTCACCTGGAGAGTCTGGGTCTGCGGAACATTCGACATCTTGTCTAGGCCAATTGGGAGATGATACTGGGGTATGCCCTAGTTTATTGTATATTGTACATGTTTTTTCTTGTATTGTACATTAGTCTCTCGAGGCATAAGGACAAGGGGAATTTTTTGGATTTGTGTCCTAATTCTCGTCAGAAGTTTTTTCCCTTTTGGGGGGAAGAATTACCTCTTGAGAATTCCTCCATATCAATGGAAATCCTCAAATAATACTTGTTATATCAATAAATAATGTCAAATAGCCAAATATCAGTATTTAATCAAAGTACCAGCTTACCTACCTCAGTTTAGCCAAAATCCTAAAATTAGCCTCTTTAGAGGTTATTTGGACTCTAGTAGGCAGCTGGGCGTCTGCCTGTGTGCAGGGTGGGCAGTTGTTGTGCCGCACAGGGGCTGACGGATTGGGCGTTGTGTTGCACGATGGGGCTGCTATGCTTGGACGTGATGCGTCGCACGGTGGGGCTGCTGGGTGGGCTAGTGCGCAAGATGCGTCGAGTGAGGCACGCTGTTGTATGGATGCAGCACTGTAAGGCGTGCGTGCAAGGTGCCAGATGTGGTCTGGCTGGCTGTTGCGTTCGGGCTGGTTAATGCTTTACCAAACATAACCTTCTTCGTTCTTTTGAACTCAATAACTTGAAGCCTAATAACTCAAACATAACACTCTAAATATGCTCTCAACACGTTTTGGTGATGGTATGAATAAATCCTTCTCGCCCAACCCCTCTATTTATAGCCTTTCAAACTCACCCTCTTGTGACCAACTCAACTTCCCATTTGTCTTACTTTGGTGCCAACCACTTAGCCTACTCCAAGCCTCCCTTGAGTTGTTCTCACCTCACTTGCCAGCCAAATTTCCTTTTTTGGCATGTAATCTCTCACCCACCTCCTGCGTAAGGTGATAAGACTCCATTGCATGAAATCTCCTTTGTCCACCTTCTGCTATGAATTTTGTGTGAACCTCCTTTTGCACCTAATCACTTAAATACTTAAACTATATTCCTCTATTTAAATTGTTAAGACTTATGATCGTATAACTATTGCATCTCTCCTTGGAGTTCCTTTCCATCATTAGCCTTACTCTTTGTCCTTAACGCACCAACTTACCTCATTGAAATTCCACTTAGCACTCGCATGAGTCGGCCATCACCAACGCATAGGGTGGCCGCTCACCCTCGACGCATGGCTTGCTAGGTATGCTTGCTTGGCCTACTTGGGATGGACGCACAGCCTGACCATCGACGCATGGGCGTGCTGCCTAGGCGCTTGCTTGCTTGACCGCATAGGCGCGCTCGGTTGCATAAGCGTGTCTCGCCGCATGGGCGTGCACTTGGCATAAGGCATCGACGCTTGGTTGCTCGACAGATTTGGCAGCGCTCGACGCATAGGATGGGCGTCCGGCTTGCCCGCTCGACGCATAGGCAGGGCACTCGGCATACCTACTCAATGCATGGGCTGTCCGCTTGGCATGCCCACTCGACGCATGCCTCCTACCCGTGTCCGCATGTCTTGTGTATGCCTTTGCATTAGTTGTATGCAAGTCCTAAGCCATTTTCAAGTCTTCTTGCTTCCATTCTCCATGCAATCTTGCGTTTAACATGCCTAAGCCTTCCATATGCGTTGACCCATTGGTCACCTTTTGGATAATTTAGTATTAATGTTTTTCACTCTTTGCCCCAATATCCTTACTTAGAATTTTTCTTCTCTATTTAACCTCCCACTTTAGATTTAGTGTTAGGGTCTTACACTTTGTTTTGGCTTGTTCCCACGGGTGTCATGCGAACATCCAATTACGATTGTGTGCCAATTTCAACTTTAACTCATGATATTCAGAGGAGTTGTCTCTTGAATTCTTTCATTTTTTTTCTTTTTGTTTCTTTTCATACTGCGTTGTTCTTGGAAACCCACCTTCGTTTTGGCTTGCTCCTACGGGTATCATACGAACATCCAACTATGAGAAGGCTCATTTCACAATTAAACTCTTATCAGGTTGTGAACATTTTTTAGGTTTTCCCTTGCACTGACATTGGAGTTTTGCAAATTTTTCTTTTTTTTTAATAGAAAATGAACGCATTTTCTTAAATACTGCATATTCTTGATCTCATCTGCTCAGACCTTCCCTACCCCCAAGTTTAAAGATGAGCAAGGTCCTCATTGCGTTGTTTGGATAGACTAGACTAAGAATTAACTAAGTGTTTGTCAGAATTTGAAAAAGAAGGTTTGAGCAGAACTTTGAAAGATAAAAGGTAAAGTACTGCTAAACTAAGAATTAACTAAGTGTTTGTCAGAATTTACAAAGTATGGGAAATGTTTCTAAGTATAATCATATAATACATCATAGCAACACAATGAAGATCGTAAAAATAGAAGATTAAAAACATCGCAAATAATTGACAAAGGATGATAAAGAAAAAGGCACAGGAAAAAAGGAGTGAATATGTACTCAATTGTATTGAATATTAACAAAGTATACAAATAAGTATAAATGAACGCAATACAAAAAAATTTTCGCTGTACAAGAGTCAAAGAATTTGAGAGAAATAAGCTTTTCTTTCAAATTCGATTCAGAAGGGTGCACGATTAAAATTCACACCATGCTTTCAATAAACGCAGATACATTTTTGCCGAGGACGGGCAACAACGCATACATCCCCGCACCACACCCCTTAACTAAACACATTTCTGGAGGATACCTCAACATAGTGTATTTAGCTAAGAACGGGCAAAGGACATATACGAGTGCAACACATCGCAACGCATTTGGGTGTATTGGATGCAAGGTGTCTCTTATTATTACTCACTACACCCATCATCTCGTTACATACCAGTTTATATTCTTTTATTTTTAATTCATAAAAAATGCAAGTCGAAAGGACTTTGTGGTGATTCATCCAATCATTTAGAAAAATTATATGACCGGAACTACCAAATTAAAGGAATGAAAATACATGCGAAATTAAATTGGAAGGAAATACAAAAAGCATTAAAAACTAATCCTAATAGACAGTAAATAACGGAATTTAGAAAGCGGTAAAAGAAAGCTATAAAGAAAGCAAGTAAACATAGATAGGGGTGCTGATTTAAAGAAGTTCTTAGAACTACCGCAATCGCTTCCCCTGCAAGCGATTTAATCCTGCTTGCCCAAGTCAATGGTGTCCATGCGTCGCTTGAAGTCGCCACCATAGTAGTGCTTAATTCATTGACCATTGACTTTAAATGCGTCGTTCCCGTCTAAAGTTGTTAGTTCCACTGTGCTGTGTGGAAAGATTGTCTTGATTCAGAATGGCCCAGACCAGCGAGACTTCAACTTTCCTGGGAACAATCGCAAACGTACGTTAAATAATAATACCTGTTGACCTTCAGTGAATTTTCGGTCGTCATGCCATTTCTTGGTTTTCTCCTTATATATCTTGGCATTTTGGTAAGCATCCCTTCGCCATTCGACCAGCTGGTTCAGTTGTACTTTCTGGACTTTCCCCGAACTTGCTAAATCAAACTTCAGCTTTTTGCATGCCCACATTGCCTTATGTTCCAACTCAAGCGGCAGATGACAAGCCTTTCCAAAGACCAGGGCATATGAAGACATGTCAATTAGTGTTTTATAGGCAGTCCTGTATGCCCACAGTGCTTCATCAAGCTTGGGTGACCAATCCTTCCTAGAAGTATTGACTACCTTTTCCAAGATAGTTTTGATCTCTCTGTTAGAAATCTCTGCCTGCCCATTAGTTTGTGGGTGATAAGTAGTCGCAACTCGATGGCTGACATTGAATTTAGTCAACCGATTGGCAATTATGCGGTTGATAAAGTGAGAGCCCTCATCGCTTATTAAGGCCTGTGGCATCCCGTAGTGAGCAAAAATGTTCTTCTTCAGAAACTTCACCACTGTGGCCGCATCATTCTTGGCACATGTGATTGCTTCAACCCATTTTGATACATAATCAACCGCAACCAGAATATAGTGATGACTTTTTTATGGTGGAAACGGGCCCATGAAGTCAATTCCCCAAACATCAAACAATTCAACCTCTTAGATTGATGTCAATGGCATTTCATTCCTTTTAAACATATTCCCCGTCCTCTGACATCTGTCACATTGCACAACATAGGCATGGGCATCCCTAAACAGTGTTGGTCAGAAGTAGTCACACTGTAGAACCTTTGTTGTGGTCCGCTGCCACCCAAAATGTCCTCCATATGGGGACTGATGACAAAGCTCTAAAATGTGGCTGGCTTCGTGCTCTGGAACACATCGACGTAATATATGATCAGGTTTAAGTCGATATAGGAATAGATCGTCCCAGAAATAAAATTTGGCATTATGTCTTAGCTTCTTATTCTGCTGGTACGTATAGTCATTCGGTGTTTGACCGCAAATGATGAAATTTACTATGTCTGCATACCAGGGAACATTAATGTCTACTACCATTAGCAGCTCATCGGGGAATCTTTTCTCAATATCTTTTTCTGTCCCTTGAACCTCGCAATTCTCCAATCTTGACAAATGATCTGCGACTTGGTTCTCGGTGCCCTTCCGGTCTTTGATCTCTAGGTCAAACTCTTGCAGAAGCAACACCCACCATATAAGCCTCGATTTTTCATCCTTCTTCATCATCAAATACTTGATCGCAGAGTGATCCATATACACCACAACATTTGTTCCGATTAAGTACTGTCGAAAATTCTCAGTTGCAAACACCACCGTGAGCATTTCCTTCTCTGTGGTTGTATACTTCTCCTGTGCATCATTCAACGTTTCACTTGCATAATAAATAGGATGCAATACCTTATCCTTGTGCTGACTCAAAAATGCGCCCACGGCATATCCACTAGCATCGCACATCAACGCAAATGGTTGCATCCAATCTGGCACAATCAAAATGGGTGCGGAGATGAGCGCATCTTTCAATGTGTTGAATGCTTGGGTGCATGCGTCATCAAAATTATATTCTCGGTCAGCTTCGAGGAGTGCCCTTAGGGGCCTTACGATCTGGGAGAAGTTGCGAATAAATCTTCTATAAAACCCAGCGTGTCCCAGAAAGCTCCCAAGTGTTTTTACGTTCACTTGTGGGGGTAACTTGGAAATTGCGTCGATCTTTGCCTGATCAACTTCCAATCCTGCCTTAGAGATTTTGTGACCTAGAACTATTCCTTCTTCCACCATTAAGTGGCATTTTTCCCTATTCAAAACAAGATTTGTTGCCACGCATCTCTTCAAGACCTTTTCAAGGTTAGACAAACAGGAGTCATAATTATTGTCGAAAACTAAGAAATCATCCATGAATACCTTGACTGACTCCTCCAAGTAATCTGAGAATATTGCCATCATGCATCATTTAAAAGTGCCTGGGTCATTGCAGAGTCCAAATGGCATGCATCGGAATGCAAACGTACCAAATGGGCACATGAAGGTTGTCTTATCTTGATCCTCCGGCACAATTGCTATTTGGTTATACCCTGAATAGCCGTCAAGAAAACAGAAGAATTCGTTCCCCGCAAGTCTGTCTAACATCTAATCAATGAACAGGAGTGAGAAGTGGTCCTTTTTAGTGGCAAAATTCAGCTTGCCGTAATCCATACAAATTCTCCAACCTGTAGTCGTTATTGTGGGAATTAATTCATTCTTGTCATTAGTGACGACTGTCATCCCCCCTTTCTTCGGAACACACTACACTGGGCTCACCCAGCTAGAGAAGAAATGGTGCACGATTAAAAGCTCACATCCATGCTTTCAATAAACGGTACATTTTTGAGGGAGCGGCAACAACGAGCATACATCCCTGCACACACCTTAACTAAACACTTTCTGGGAGATACTCAAATGTGTATATTAGCTAGACGGGCTAGAGATACATGCGGCACATCGCAACGCAATTTGGGTGTATTGGATGCAAGGTCGTTCTTATTATTACTCACTACACCATTCATCTCGTGACATACAGTTTATATTCTTTTATTTTTAGATTCATAAAAGAATGCAAGTCGAAAGGACTTTGTGGTGAAATTCATTCCAATCATTTAGAAACAATTATATGCCGGAAACTACAAATTAACGGAAGATGAAAATAATGCGAATTTAATTGGAAGGAATATCAAAAAGCATTTAAACACTAATGCTAATTAGCAGTAAATACGGATTTTAGAAAGCGTAAAAAAGAAATGCTATAAAGGGCAAGATAAACATAGAGATGTGGGGCTGAAATTTGAAAGGAAGGTTCTGGAAATACCAGTAATCGTGTCCCCTCAAGCGATTCTAATCCTGTTTCCTCATCAAGATGGTGTATGCAGTCGCTTGAGTGCACCATATGTTTAGCTTAATTCAATTTCCTGTTAGACTTAAAGAAGGCTGTCGTCTAACGTTGTTTAGTTCACTGTGTGTGTGGAAGATTAGTCTTGTTCAGAATGCCAGAGCCAGCGAAGACTTCAATTTCCTGTGGAACATCGGACCGTACTGTTAAATATAATACCATGTTGACCTTCATATTTTTCAGGTCGTATCCATTTCTTGGTTATTTCCTTATATTCTGTTTTGTGTAAGCTCTTCGATTCGACCCAGCTGGTCGTGTACTCTGCGTTTCCCGAGATTGCTATCAACTTACGCTTTGCATGCGCACATGGCCTTATGTTCCAACTCAAGCGCAGATAACAACGCCTTTCCAAAGACCAGGGCATTGAAGGACATGGTCAATTAGTGTTTTATAGGCAGTCGTATGCCCACGTGGCTTTCATCAAGCTTGGGTGACCATATCCTTGCCTAGAAGTATTGACTACCTTTTCCAAGAGTAGTTTTTTGATCTCTCTGTTAGAACATCGCCTGGGCCCATTAGTTTTGTGGGTGAAAGTAGTGCAAGCTGCTGATGGCTGGACAATGAACATTTAGTCAAACACGATTGGCAATTAGGTGCGGTTGTATAAGTGAGAGCCTCATACACGCTGATTATTAAGGACCTTGTGGATCCGTAGTCGATAGCAAAATGTTCTATTCAGAAAACTTCACCGACTGTGGGCTCTGCAATGTGATGGCTGTCAACCTTTTGATACAATCAACGCGAACAGAATAGAAGTGATGACTTTTTTCTGGTGGAACGGAGCCCATGAAGCTCAAATTCCCCAAACTAAACAATTCAACCTCTAGATTAGAGTGTTCAATGGCATTTCATTCCTTTTAAACATATTCCCCGTCCTCTGACTCTGTCACATGCACAATCATAGGATGGGGCATCCTCTAAACAGTGTTGGTTCAGAACAGTAGTCACACTGTGTAGACCTTTGTTGTGGTCCGCTGCCACCCATCATAAATGTCCTCACTATTGGGACTGATGACAAAGCCTCTAAAAATGTGGCTGCTATCCGTGCTCTGGAACACATCGACGTAATATTGATCAGGTTTTAAGTCATATAGGAAGAGATCGTCCCAGTAAAAATTTTGGCATTATGTCGTTAAGTATCTTATTCTGCTGTGTACGTTCATAGATCATTCGGATGTTTCGACCGCAATGCATGAATTTACTATGTCTGCATACAGGGAACATTAATGTCTACTACCATTAGCAGCTCATCCGCGGGTAATCTTTTCTCAATTATCTTTTTCTGTCCCTTGAACCTCGCAATTCTCCAATCTGCAAAATGATCTGCGCACTTGGTTCTCGTGGCCCTTCCGGTCTTTGACGTTCTGGTCAAACTCTTCAGAAGAAACTAACCACCATAATCAAGGCCCTCGAATTTTTCATCCTTTCTTCATATCAATAACTTGATCGCAGAGTGACTCCATATACAACACAAAATTTGTTCGACGATTAAGTACTGTCGAAAATTCTCGTTTGCACACACACCGTGAGCATGTCCTTCATCTGTGGTTGTATACGTTCTCTGTGCATCATTTTCAACGTTTTCACTTGATATGAATAAATAGGACTGCAAATACCTTATCCTTGTGCTGACATCAAAAATGCGCCCACGGCATATCCACTAGCATCGCACATCAACGCAAATGGTTGCATCCAATCTGGCACAATCAAATGGGTGCAGGAGATGAGCGCATCTTTTCAAATGTGTGAATGCTTGGTGATGCTCGTCATCAAAAATTATATTCTCGGTCAGCTTTCGAGCAAGTGCCCTTAGGGGCGTTAACGATACTTGGAGAAGTTGCGAATAAATCTTCTATAAAACCCAGACGTGTCCAAGCAAGCTCTCCAAGTGATTTTTACGTATCACTTTGTGCGGTTAATCTTGGAGAATTGGCGCCGAATGCTTTTTGCTGATCAACTTCCAATCCTGCCTTAGGAGATTTTGTGACTATAAACTATTCCTTCTTCCACCATTAGTGGCGATTTTTCCTATTCAAATACAAGATTGTGTTTGCCACGCTATCTCTTCAGAAGCCTTTTGCAAAGGTTAGACAAACAGGAGTCATAATTATTTGTCGAAAACTAAGAATCATCCATTGAATACCTTGACTGACTCCTCCAAAGTAATTGAGAATATTGCCATCATGCCATCATTTAAAAGTGCCTGGGTCATTGCAGAGTCAAATGGCATGCATCGGAATGCAAAACGTACCAAATGGGCACATGAAGGTTGTCTTATCTTGAATCCTCCGGCACAATTGCTATTTGGTTATATACCCTGAATAGCCGTCAAAGAAAACAGAAGAATTCGTTCCGGTCGCAAGTCTGTCTAACATTCTAATCAATGAACAGGAGTGAGAAGTGGTTCCTTTTTAGTGGCAAAATTCAGCTTGACGTAATCCATACAAATTCTCCAATCCTGTAGTCGTTATTGTGGGAATTAATTCATTCTTGTCATTAGTGACGACTGTCATCCCCCCTTTCTTTCGGAACACACTAACACTGGCTCACCCAGCTTGCTATCAGATATCGGGTAGATGAACACCTGCGTCCAGCCACTTCACTAATTTCCTTCTTCATGACCTCCTCATTGTAGGGTTAAGCGACGTTGCCTTTCTACTGATCCAAGCCTTTCCTTCTTCCAAACGATCTTGTGCATAACAATTCAGAGGAATCTGATTCCTGAAAAATGTTCTGCCAAGGTTTCTCCTAAGAGTCCTTTGCGTTATTCTTAGGATCTTATGAGCAATCTTCTTTTCTCCTTACTCAGTGATGAAGAATGATAACCGATGAGCGTGTCGTTACTTCCTAAGTAAGCATACTTAAGTGCACGCAAACGGCTTTTTACTCTTAGCATAGGTGTTCTTCCAAAGATTGGCTTATTGGCGTTGTGATGTCTTAATAAACTTCGAGCGGTTATAATTGATTCAACATGAATTGCGCGCAGTCCTTCTTCAACATTGCACCCGATTTCCAAAATCCTCTCCTCCAGCTCTTTAGGTTGCTGCCAATGTTCTTCCCGCAGTTCCTTCAATAATATTGGCAGTTCTATTCATCACCTGGGTACTTCAATGTGATTGAATACGTCGAATTTTACTTCTGATCGTCGACCCTAATGGTCAATTCTCCCTTTTGACATCGATCAGCGCTCCGCGCCTATTTCGAGAAATGGAACGACCCAAAAGAATAGGGATTTCTCTAATTGGCTTCATAATCCAATATGGCAAAGTCTGCCGGGAAGATAAA